>NW_005054316.1:6156987-6173777 GCF_000277835.1 Geospiza fortis | reverse complement strand
CAGCAGGATTTCAGCCAGCAGGACTATCAGGCTGATAAATGCTTTCATCTTAAAGGTTGTATTGCTACAATAACCCTGAAACTTAAAGCTGCTCCTTGAAACCTACAGCCTGGCTGAAGAGATGAAGTGTGCCCTCTGATATTTCTAGGTTGCTAAAGAGCTCTCTCAAGTTCCAGTGCAAGAATTAAGATGCTGACATGCAGCTGTTCTGAATTGGAAATTACTGAGGACTTCATAATTTTAAATTATTTGGGGGCAGTGTTACTCAAAAGAATTAGCTTTAGATTGAGATGAGACTGAGCTGTTGAGTGATGAATCCAAAGATTTTGTTCCTACCCAATTATAAAATGTTTCTGCAGGGTTTTAGGAGGCAGACTCTTGTACTGCTATTTTCAGAAACAACAGAGGCTCAGCTCCCCTGTCTGGGTATTTGCAGTTCTAGAACTTCTTGTAGACCAGTTAGAAACTAATCCCTAGTAGACTGAGAGAGGTGTGAGAAGCTAGCAGTGACAAGTGATAGGATTTTGCCTTTGTTAAAGTTTGTTTTGTTGAGATCAGAGAGTGGCTGTGTTTTGAAAATTAATAGTGACCGTGGCTGTGCACTGATCATGCATGTGAAAACAGTGGAAATGGTGAACAGTGTGAAAGGAGATGTGATGATACAAGTGAAAGAAGAATAGAATAAAGGGTCACAAGGGAAGATAGTGTGAGATGAACAAAGGTTGAATTCTTGCTTTTACACCTAAGAATAGTATTCTGAGGCTTGTAGCAAACTTCAGTTGCTGTTTTAACCCAGCAACTATTTAACACAAAATATTTGTAACATGTAATTATTACAGTTAAGGCAGCCAGATACTGATTTTTTCAATATTTTTGATAATGGGAAACAATTCCATTGTTTTTCTTAAGATTTTAATGACTTTATGGCAATTCTGTTAAATTCTCATTCTAGTTTACAACCTTCATTATTTTGATCATAAAAAGAACTCTAGTATTTTTCTTTTTGTTTTGGGTTTTGGTTGTTTGGGTTTTTTGGTTTTGGTTGGTTGGTTGGGTTTTTTTGGTTGTTTTGTTTTGTTTTTTGGGGTTTTTTACTAAGGCTTAGGAAACCACACTTCCTTTCTGAAACTTTCAAAAGTGCAATAATGACAATTGCTTCCTAGGGGACTACTGTTGAATAAGTGTGATACAATACACACATTGCCTGCTGCAAGTCTGACACAGCCTCTCAGTAGGAAGATAGAAAAGAAGGCCTCTGACAGCAGAGGTCACCAAGGGTGATTGCAGGCTTTGAACAAGAAGTGTACATGGAGATCTGAAGTGGGCTGTGATTCTTCAGTTTGGGAAAGAGATGACCAGGGAATTACATAATAGAGGTCTGTAAAATTGTGACCAATGTTAAGAATGTAAGTAGGGAACAATTATTCATGTTTCTTTCAGTGTAAAGAGCTAAAGATTGCCAAATGAAATTATCAATTATCACAGAGGGATTGTGGGTTTTTTGTGGAAAGCTACAGGAGTGTGTGGGGGAGATGCTTGCTCAGTGCATCCTGTTCTTTTACTCTTCTCCAAACACTTGACCACTCTTAAAGGTAAGATCCAAGGCTAGGTGAATTTCTGACCTGGGCATTTAATTGTTAGAACCTTAAATTTACTGGAAATAGGTGGTCGACTGAAGAGCAAGTGTAAGATTTGACCTTCCTTTTAGCTTCATTTTTAATGCTGGCTGGTTTTCAAGTTGATGGCTTTTAAACTTGCTGTAAAGTGTATTTTCCTCATACAGAATTATGTGATGGCAGCAACAGCCTTGGCTAATCCATTTATTGCTTTAGGATTTATTAGTCCTTATTTCCTGATTTTTCTCTTAAAATTCATCAAATATTCAGTATCTTAACTTTCTTAAATCCTCAAGAAGAATTTATTAAAAAAGAAATTGCTGGTTCCAGTCAGTCTGACTTCAGTCTGTGATTGGCTATGGAGTTGTTTAAGGGCAAGAAAAAACTTGGATTATCCATTTTGTGTTTGAAATGGTGGGTGGAAGCTCTTCTCATCTTCTCATCTCTTCCTGGATGTGCAGCATGTTGCCTCATTGCCTTCCCCTTGGCCTATGTTAATCTACTTCCAGCTGCCTGATCATACTGCTTTTGCCTCTTTTTTTTTGGAAGGCATTCTCCCACTTTCTCTAGCCCATCAACTGAATAACCTGTCTTTCTCTATTCAGCTTTCTATTTCTCATGAACCATTTGAAATCTCTGCTAGGACCTCAATTTGGTCAGCTGTGTCTTTTCATGTTATTACGACTAATGCACGCCTTTTCTACCACCAGGTTTAGGAGTTTTTGTATTGTCCGAGAATACTAAATAATCTGTGGTAGCCTTTCTGCTGATAGTAAAAGGTTTTAAAATCATAAAATTTGGGGAATTAGAAAGAAGCTAGACTTAGTGGGGCGCTGGAAAAATGTTAAAAATAGACTCTGAAAATGTTAGGCTTTGTGTTTGCCAGATCATGTGAAAATGCACCTGCGTATGCAGTTATGATAAATGATATAATTGTTAGATGTGATGATTGTTTAGTAATTAAATATAATTATTGTTTAATCGTAAGAAGAATCATGAGAAACTATGGTAGAAGTTTGAGGGGGACCACGAGGAGTCCATGCTTGGATGAAATCCATGTATACAATAGAACAATATAAGTTTAATAATTAACGTGAAAGTTATATGACGATAGAATATAAAAACATGTTCATCCCGAACCCATGTTGGAGTCAGATTTGGGTTTGTACCCCTGACACCCAGAGCTCTTCAATAAAAGCACCTGCATATAATCATTCTCGTGATTATGTGTTTCTGAACGCTAACACTGCCAGCTTACTTTAATTTTGGTAATAATCAAGTACAAATGAAGTGTAATGTCTCATATTAAAGTGAATGAAATGCATCCACCATGAAACACTACTTGCTCACAGATTTTGAGCAAGTAAATTCGTTACAAACTTGCCTGTAGACTCTGCTGCTTTAACTTCATTCTTCACATTCATCTTTGATTGCAGGGTCCTATTCTGGCACCCTTTCACATCCGTGGCTGCTTTGCTTTCAATTTATTTCCAGGGTAGCTGGTTAATGACAAGATGCATTTGAAGGAGGGCCCCATGGCTGACATTTGGTGGGACTGAGAGTTGTGTCATTTTCAGGTACTGTTTGGCACTGCTGATGGACAGGTGATTGTCATGGACTGCCACGGGCGCATGCTGGCCCACGTGCTCCTTCATGAGTCAGATGGCATCCTCAACATGTCCTGGAACTACCCCAGCTTCTTGGTGGAGGACAGCAGCGAGAGCGACACGGACTCCGACGACTATTCCCCACCACAGGGTAGGTCCTGTGCACATCCTTCTGCTTCAGCTTTGCACCTGCTCATGAAGACATCCCAAATGCCAGGGCAATTTCATGCCCTACAAAACCAGCAGGCGGGCCACAGTTTCAAGCTCTCGTGGAGCAGAGAGCTGGTATGGGAGAGTGGGTTTGTTCCCAGCTCTGCCACCAGCCTTGCTGCAGGTCATACCTTGTCTGTGCTGCTCTGCCTCCGTTTGCACAAATAAGATAACATCACAAAGCTCGATAAGATTTCAGTGAGGCTGAGTGAAAAACAGTAGACAGGGACATGTCAGGTTTCACTGATGAGCAGATATGAGGTATTGCAGTGGTTGGTGTGTATGGAGGTACAGAGTGCAGCCACAGAAATTAGTGCACTATTATATAGATTCATGTGAAAAGACAGCAGTACTAGACATGGTGTAAAGTACTATATATTTAGTTTTATCTCTGTTTTGTAGGATTTCTGTAATGCTCATTGTTACAGTCCCATCCTTCATAGTCCTGACATAAAGAGTTCCATAAATACTGCAGAGGGCTCCAAAATGAAGATATTTCCTGCAATGACATGGGGTAGAAGCAGGCTGACTGGAGTTGGCTGGAGTTATTAACTCACATGCTTCAGAGCACATTGCCAGTTTGAGAGTCAGGAATAAATCCTTCCCTCTCCTTAAGTCTCAATACAACTCGTTTGGTGAAATACTTTGGTTTTAAAGTCTTTGGAAATCACCAGTAGTGAAGACTTATGAGGCCTAGGTGTCCATGCACAGTCTGTCCCACCCTTCTCATTCAAGTAATGATTACACTCCCCACTGATGTGATTGATCACTTTATAAGCTCTAGGTGAGCTGTTCCTGTGTTTCAGTGTATAAAGCCTGAACTACATTAAGAATTAACTTTCTGTAACACTCAGTGATTGTACTGTGAAAATTTTAAATACATAACAATTATTCAAAAATAATTCTGAATTTGCATCTTGGATCTGAACCTCTGAATTGAGGACTTTTGCAGTTTTAACTCTAATTTGGATTCACACAAAAAAATCTACCTTTTCCAGTATATGTGTCTATATAATAAGCTTATGTATTTAACAAATATTGAAAGAAGATAATCTGATCACCTGGTAAAATGTTAGAATATTTTAAAACTGGATTTTGTGTTGGCTTTCATGCCTTACTTCTGGTACTGGGTAAGATTTCTTACCTTAAAAGGAAAGAAACTAACTTCAACCTAGCAAGCTCCTAAAGCAAGACAGACAACATCAATAAATTGGATTTTTCCTGGGTTTTTGTTGTGTTTTTCAGAAATACTGAGGTTCCATTTGGAGGATGGTGAAATTGCAGATGAGAGCTTAAATGATCCAAATGTGTGTGTTAGCTTTTTCTGAGTCAGTCAGGGGGTGGGTGGACTCGTTACAAGCCTATTTTAATGATTACCCAAACACGATGTGTTTTCTTTAGAGCAGATGCAGCATAAACCTCTCAAAGGTGACAAGCCTTTGACTCACACAGATGTGTAGGAAGGACTAGAAGTTTGTTGGGATTTTCTTATTAAATTATATACACATGGAGGTGCCAGTTACTAGACATCTTTCTCCAAAATTCTTTCTCCTCAGCTTTTTTACAAGTTCAGGAAACAATACTACTCTTAACTGGTTCTGACAGTTTTGTTGACTGGAAAGATATTGGCTGGGCCTTGACAGGCACTTAATCAGGGACCAGTGGTATCTCCTCTCAGAAACTGTAAACAGGAGTTAAACACCAAAAGCTACAGATGCCAAGATTGGTTGTGAAGTATTTAAGCAAAGGAATTTTAGTGAATTGTGGAAAAACAAGCTCAGAGGACCAGAGACTTTGCAGAAATGGTTTTTAAAGCCAGGTGTTCCATTTGGGCTCACCTCTCCTTTTGGGTGCATTGGATCCTGTTATGCCGAATGGCAGGTGTCTTTTCATGCTACTGCCTAGACATTTAGAATGCAGTAATTTGTGAAAGGTCAGTGTGTTCTCTTTGAAGTTCTTGAAATGTCTCTGTGTGACCTCAGGACGAGTCCCTGGTACCTGCCCAAGCAAAAAGGGTATAGAACAAATTGCTTTTAATGTCATTATATTGTTCATCACGCTGGTTTTCAACTGGGGTTCCAAGAAAGTCCTCTAAGGCACTGGTTTTCTTTGTCGCTTTGAGGCATTGTGAATGGAGAAAGACTGAAAAACACTGCTATGTAACATAATAGTATGTGCATAAATCACTGTGGATATTGTGCAGTAAAAATTGACAAAGTAAAAGCACTCTGTTTCACAGAAACAGAGAAGCTTAACTATCTAAACCTGCTTTGCTTGTGCCCACAGATGTTGCAGAAATAAGCAGGTAGAGAGGCTTGGAACAACTCCCGATGGTGATAGGCTGAAGTGCAGTGTGTCTTGGCCTGGATTTGGTTATTTTTTGTTGCTCACCTTTATTCACTCAGAGCCTTGTTTTGCAGATGGACCAGCTGCCTATCCAGTCCCGGTGCAGAACACCAAGCCACTACTGACTGTCAGCTTCACGTCAGGAGACATCAGTTTAATGAACAATTACGATGACTTGTCTCCCACTATCATCCGCTCAGGGTTGAAAGGTACGAATAAGAAGCTGTTTCTCCCTCTCCTATGCCCTGTTTTTCTTGTATTTTTGATGATGTGTGCATAGATTACATTTTTGTGCCTCTGGCTCCTTAACCCAGGAGCCCTGAGCACTGTTATTGCCGTTTCCAGCAGTGACACCTGCTGGAGGAAGAGCAGTTCTTGGCTGATGGAGTTTCTGTATTTGAAAAAATGCTTCACAATATTTTTGAGATCATGTTTTCGTGGCAGTTTTGTAGGGTAACTGATCTGTCCTGCAGTTTTCCAGCAGAATGCATTAATATAATTATGGTTCTTTGTGTGAATATCTCTGCTACATAACACTTTCTTTGCATGTCTAATTCACAAGGTCTTCCATGCTTTTTGCAACCTGGTATAAATTGCAATGCTGCTTTGGTTCTCACAATTATTGAAAACTTGCTAGAATTATTAATTGTCAAGAGGCAAGTTGTTCTGAGAGAGAAAATATTCCAGTGATTAATTACTATACATTTTGCTAAGTGATGTGCACGAATGTTTGTACAATCAGTATTCCATGTAAAATCTTTAATTCACATTGAAATTTTTACTGTTCTTACCTATTAAAAATGTCCTTTACTTTACCAGCACACGCTGTGTAATTTACTGTACTTTGCCTGCAGAGACATTTTAATTCAATACAGCACATAGGCACATGCTTAAATATAGGTTCCACCAAAGCTTTTTCATCTCCACAGGTGAGTTAGTTTTAAATTAGATGAAAAGAGAATTAGGCTGTTGGAGCAAACTCTTAGCTGTTCTGAAATAGTGGGATGTTTTTGGTGAAAAGTTGCCCTAACACCGTCCCCACAGTTTTTGGGTGATCCGTTATTTGCAGTAGTCTTGGGAAGTGAAAACATCACCTTTGAGGTTTCTGTTCCATTCCTTCTCCTTCTGTGCCAACCCCAGAAATGTGTGAGTGCCAAAATGCAGCATTGTGACACAGCCCTACAATCCAGAAAACTTCATCAGCTGAAAGGATACCAAAAATGTGGAGAACTGGGGCCAACTTAAAAAAGCTCTTGTGATAATCACCAATGGGTCTGCTCAGCATGTCTACAATATTAGAGTAATCCGGGTACTGAACAGTCTTGAGTCGTCATCTAGTCTAGCTTTCAACTGGAAACAGTAGGAGAAACAGACCCCATCTTATTCTCTGTTTAGAGTTGCAGGGCTCTATCTTGCTGAGGATGTCTGTCCTGTTTCTCCTTCCCCACTGACTTTCACTAGTGCAAAAAAGATCCCTTAAGTATGTTACCCTCTTGTAGCAAAATATTAATGTGCTAGATAGGGTAGGAATATTTTTATTAGTTATAAGCTGGACTACGACTACATTTTTGTCATCAGTACAAAAAAAACATGTAGCATCCTACTGGATTGGGACTGTGTGTGAGACAGAGAAAGATGATTGGGATATTGCTGTCTGTTGTTTTAAGCACTGTACCGTGGAAAGTATTTTATGTCTGGTTCTACATAGATGTTCACACTTCCTGTAGCTTCATAATTTTTTTCAAGTGACTCTAAATTTTACTGGATTTTATCACAGGCAAGAATGTGCAAAACCACTGCAAGTCCTGTTCATGTGTTTGTGTTTAAAATCTCAAAGTATTGCTCTGTGATCTCTGCAGCAGATATCCTTGCCTTTATTGGCTGCTGTAGGCTACTCCTTGTATTTTTAAACTAGGCAACTATGAAATTATTTCAAGCAGTAGCAATATATTTTTAATATATAGCGAATATACATATTCTACTAGTTTTGCAGAGTTGTCATTTTACTGATAATATTTCTGTTAAATTGACAGAGAAAAAACTTGATAATTTGATTACCCAAATAAAAGTTCTTTTGATCCAGCTTGAACAGTCCTGGTAGCTTTGTGAGTCCTAGTGGAGGTCCTGAACTGTTGAAATGTATCCTTTATTTTTTTGGTGCTTTTTAACTCTATGATTCTCAGTGCACTGCTTCCTGCAGAACTGCTGAGCTATATCTATTAATTGTACTAGTTAGCCACAACCACTGCCTGCAGAGCTGTTGCACATTTACAATGCTCTGTGTTCAAGGTTTGCTGATATACATGCCTGTGCAGGCTGGAAAGTAGGGGTGACTGACCCACTGATTCACTTGTAGGCCATTACCCTAAATGAAACCTCCATTTGATTTTTATCTCTGTGCTAGTGCTGAGAACCTGTTCATCAGTTATTTTGTGTAAAGGTCCAGTAGTCATTGAAGATCGTCTTGGCAGTGCAAGTCTGTCAGTAGAGCTGCACTGCCCTGGAGGGATGCTGCAGTCCACATCTACCCCTTTGCTGCCTTTGCAGCAGTCTAATTCTAGGACTTTGAGAGAGAGAGAGAAAACTGCTGGACACTCATCTTCCTCTTGTCATGGGGATCAGCTGAAAGTTTTACCTGAAGACCTGTATCCAAAGGAGACAGTTTTTCAATTATGGTAGTTCCAAAGTCATCCAGTTACCAAAAGTGGAGCTGATCAGCTTGCCTTGTTTACTTCTAACCTGCCTGTTTTTTTCCTGTCCAAGAAACATGAATTAAATCCCATTGTGGGTTACTCAGAGGGCTGAAAACTAAGAGGAAAAAAAATGCCTAGCTGTGGAAAAATTACCTTGAGGAACATGTGGCTTCCCTCTGATATGTACAGAAGCATAATTCCCATGAGAAATATCAGAAAGTTGAAATAATACAAAACCATTTTAAATTGCACATAAAAGTCCCTGAAAATGACAAGTTGACAACTTGAAACAATTTTGAGATCCTTCCTGCCAACTCTCATTTCTCTCTTGCTTCTTCATTTGAAGACAGCTTCTCGCCCACAAGTGTCTTCAAAAGGTTCTTGGCAGATTGAGCATCCTGGAGCACAAAAGTTTTGTCTTTACCTATACTTTGTGTCAGCACAAAATAGCTGCCTTTCACCTCTGGTTTAACAGTAAGAAGATTTAAACACTAGCTTGGTATTCCTTGAACATGCAAATCTGCCTTTGAAACACAAGCAGAAATGCAAAATGCTTTTTTAGAGTTACTCTAGAAGTGTGACAAAGAACTAGAGGATATAAGGGTTTGAAATAAGCATCCCCAAATTAAGCTGTGGGCGTCCCTCATCATGAGGTGCCTGTAAGAGAAGTAACTGATATATATATTCATATCCATGTATATGAGAGTCTGAGCAGTCCCTGTGTGATTCCAGCAAAGCCCTGCTAAGTAGCTGAGTAGATTTTTACAAGCCAGAATCACAGAATCATTAGGGTTGGAAGGGACCTCCAGGGATCAGCCAGGCCAACCCCCCTGCCAAGGTAGGGTCCTCCAGAACAGGTTGCACAGGGTCTTGTCTTGGTGGGTTTTGAATGTCTCCAGAGAGGAAGACTCCTCAGCTTCTTCCTCTGCTGCCCTCAGTGTAAACAAGTTCTTCTTCATGAGGTTGAACTTCTTGTGAATTAGTTTATGGCCATTGCTCCTTGTCCTGTCACTGGGCACCCCTGAAAAGAGTCTGGCACCATTCTGTCTGCACAAACCTTTGAGATAATAATGAGGTCCACTTTCAGGCTGCTCTAGACCAAACAAGCCCAGTTCCCTCAGTCTCTCCTTGTAAGAGATTCTCCAGAGCCCTCATCATCTTTGTGTGATGGTGGCAAAAGAAAACATATGACATGTAGGCCATCTGTATTTATGGACAAATCCAAGTGCTTTTAGGTTCATGCTATACTGGTGTAACTCTAGTTTGAGTTATGCTAAAAGTTACATTGACAGCCCTGAGAGCATGAAACATTGCCAGATATTCTGCTTTTTTGCACTATAGGCCTTTCCAGACAAACACTCTTTGCTACTCTCTTAGTAAGATTATTTACCTGCCTATTAACTTGATTCCACTTATTTACCCCAAAGCTGTATGTAGGATCTTCCACATCAGTTTCAACATCTCTAGTAAATTCTTGTCTTCAGGGGTTTAGGAACAACTGATTACATTCCAGACTTACAACAGAGTGAAAATAATGTTTTTTACACTTTTTTTTTTCAGTTTACAAAATAAAGAGTCATTCTCAAGAGTGCATCTGTAGCATATTTTCTACTATTTCAGAGAAAGGATATAGGTTTCTAAGTACTTAAGGAACTTCTGAGAGCGTGTTTTAACTGTTCAAGTCACTTTGCAGCATCTGGAAGTGCTGTTCCTGTTGTTTCTAGTCAGTGGTTACTCAGACGTCTTTGTGGTTTCAGATGTGGTGGTGCAGTGGTGCACACAAGGAGACCTGCTGGCAGTAGCAGGCATGGAGAAGCAGAACCAGCTGCTTGACCTCAGCAATGGCTCCCTGCTGAAAAGCGCACTGGTCAAGTTCTACAACGTGCGTGGGGAACACATCTACACCCTGGAGACACCTGTGCAGGTAGGAGGCATTTTTAAAGTCTGTTCTCCATGCTTTGCTGACATGTTTTTCCCACATTAGCTCATTGCTGTAGACCTGCAATGTGGAAAAGGTTGCAAAATGTCCCGAATCCAACCTAAAACACAATATAGATCAAAATGAGCTATAAACAATGGTTGTTTGCATTAAGGGAGACATGCAAGACTGCACCTGATTCTAAGGTGCACTGTGCTAGGTATTGTGGAAATACAAAAGGAGAAAGTCTGTTTCACAAACTCACTGGACCATGAACAGAAAAACAGTAAAAGAAAATTCCATAAGTGATTGAAGAGAAAAAAACTGAATTACTTGCTTAATGTTATAGCAGAGGCAAGAGCTGGACAAAAATATTCCAAGTCCAGTATCATAACTACAAGCTTATTCCATTATTGTAATTTTCTAATGTACAGTCATTTGGTGTGATGCAGTAAACTCAGTCATGTAACTTGCCAAGTAAATGCCAGCACATGCTCTGTGAGCTGCTCAGGAGCAAAACATGCTTCATAGGTGTTTGCTGGTACTTCAGAGCCCAGCTGAATTCTGTGTCATTTTCTGCAGAATAGGGATGACTCCATTCTGACTTCTGCTGCTAGTAATGAAACTTTATAATAGCTTTGAAATCTAAAAGTGAAGGGAAATGCTGTAGATATATTAATTATATTTAATGATGATACCATATATTATCATTTTTTTTCCAGTACCCTGACCTGGAATGGATGCAAAAGGGTGACATAGTAAACCATCTGCCAAGCCTTTGTGTTTGCTTATATTTAGCATTAACCTGTGCTTATTAACCTTAGCACTCTAATTTAGATAGAATTCTTTAGTTGTGTAAAGTGTAAAATAATGGTCTCTAAAGCCAACCTAAATATGTACAGTGACATCTAATGCTGATTTAGGTGCCTAAAGGACTTACCCATAAACACAGCTGTGTTGTCTTCAATGTAGCCCTTGCAGCAAAGTAGCAAGCCCTTTCTTCTCTGGGTCAGTTCTGAAGAAAACATATTTATATCAGTGTTGCTTTTTCCCAGCCCAGGTGAAAGCAAACCTTGTTCTGTTACTTCAGTACCAGAACTCAGTATGTGCAGATCAGCTGTTGAACCCTCTGGTGCCAGGCTGTGAAATCGCTCTGTGGCTTGGGCATCAGAACCCACCAGGTCCAGTTGTGACCTCTGTGTGTGTAGGCTTTTCCCTCACTGCTTTGTTCCTGCTAATTTCAATTTCTCCTTCATTTAAATACTTTCCTCTCCTCTAGTTCTCCATGTATAGCTTCAACTTCTTTTCATGTTTTCAGCTCTTTCCTTTCTCCTCCACCCAACCAGCTGGGAGAAAGCACATATTGTGCCTGATGTGGGGGCTGATTATTCTGCCATTTTGTGAGTGCTTACAGGGCAGCTGAGAGGTCAGACAGAACAGGTGCATGCCAAGTTTGTACTGCAGTATTTCCAATAGTGGAAGTAGTAATATAAGCTTTTCTGCTCTTTCCAGCTGCTATTTTTGTTGGGAATAGCAGTATTTTAATGTAATGGCGATTTCTTCCCCCATTGTCAACTGCAGACTAAAAGCCAACTTCAGAAGTTGTAAGCCAGGTTGTTAAGTGAGGATGAGGACAGTCAGGGAGAGGCAACCACCAATTAATAACAGAATCAAGGAGTCTCATTTCCTTTGGAAATTAGGATAAAAATAACATTCAAACTGATATATTTATGTTTATTAAAAAGCTGTGTGCATAAACCTACCTAAAATTAGAGCAACCCCTCTTCTCTTATTAGTCAGTGTTTAGTCTCTTTATCTGGTGCATCTAAATTCGTATTTACTCAGCTGCAGGAGGAAGTGAGTGATCTTTCAGAAGAACACCTGTGTCTGCTCACATGGATTTTATTCTCCTATGTCTTTCAATGCTGGTCTAGCAGTATTACCAGCTAAATGACAGGTATGCTGGAACATTAAGTATTTGGTTTACTGACAAAACCAGATAAAAACCAGTGTTGCAAAAAAATTGCTGGTAACTTCTGTTATGCTGTGCATGTGCTCCAAAGATGTATGTGCAAAGATGAGAGTGAGTCAGTGGTCCTAGTAATTTGTCTCATGACAAATTCATCAGAATAAGTTAATTCGTTTTCTGTACCATGGCAGTCAGCCTTGTAATGCGATTTTGTAAGATTCATCATTGGTTACTGAACTTAAAAAAAAAAAGAAAATAAAAGAATTTCCTCATCTTGAACTCTTCTGCTAAGACTTTTTTATGAAGAAGCAAATGTGTGACTGGAAAAGTATATTGGTTATAAATGAATGTTGTTCTGAATACAAAAGCCAGAAAAAATAAAACAACCATCAACATAAAAAATAATGGATTACAGGTACAAAACTGATTTTCCATGTGGTCCTCTGTCCCAGTTCTTTGACGTAGCAAATGTCTGAAAATTTTATCAGTAAAATATCAGTAAAACAAAACTGAACTGTTTTGTTTCTGCTGTTTGTCTGTCTTGTCTTTGGTAGGATGGTCAGGAAACAGATTTTATTGTTTGTAACAAAACTCAGTCTAAGACTGACAGGATTTATAAGCAACTTGGCTAGAATGTTACTGAACATAAAGTCACTGCAAACCCCAGTGGTAGAATAGATTTGGGAACTGCAGGTAACTCATGTCAGTGATGACTGTTGTCATGGATCCCTTCAAGATGTTCCATATGCTGCCTTCTGCTCCAGCTTTAGTGTGGTTTTAGCATCCTCTGTCTCGTTTGATTAACTCTCTTAAGCTTTTACCTTCAGTGTAGGAATTTATAGTTCATAAACCTCGTTTGCTGACTATAAAGCTCTAGATAGGGAAATCACACTTGTTTAGAAGTATTGGAATAAAAGCAGTAGCTTTGCTTGAAAAACAACATCCATAAAAAGAGTGCTAGAGTTGGCATAGTGTAGCATTCGCTCCTGTTCCTGGCTCTGGGGCTTCAGCCTGGCATCCTGCAAGGATGTGCTTGCAGAATAGAGTGGAAAGAGCTGAAAAAGCATTGGTAAGGGCTGGTCAAATACTGAACTGAATTCTATGCAGAGAGCATATTTTAGGGGCTGGTGATAAGGTGATGGCTATTCAAAAACATACTGTCAATTTCTGTAAAATTTACCTCTTACTATGCCCATCCTTGTGTGCACTACAAACACCAATGTGAGGTACCAAAAATATGCCCAGGTTTTTCATAGTCCTGCTTTTTCAGTATTTAAAAATGAGATTGCAACAGCCGGCTGCCCTGCTGGTCATAATGTTTTTATCAGAAGGATGTTAATTTCTTATATTGTTTGGTAAATCCTCACAACCTTTTCCTGGCATCAAGCAGGGATGAGAATAATCAACTCATTTAAGACTGTTTTATGGTCCTGCTAAAATTGTTTACCAAATGCTGCAACCCAGTTTTGTCACTTTAGAAGATGTCCTCTAATGTGCAGACAGGTCTTTATTATATCAACTAACTTTACCTGCTGTCACTTCTGATTGGAAACAGATGCTTCATATCTTCCTATATCCTGAACTTTGAACAGGGTCTCCTACAGGATCTCTTCAACATTGTCTAACTGCCAACTTTAACAAACTTGTGATTTTTTTTTCTTTGTAATGGTTCAGTCTTGTAGCTTATATTTGGTCCCTTCTTCAGGGTTTATGACTTTTTAATATGCCCCAGAGAGGACCAGGGGAACAAGAGCACAGATTTAGAAGCTACAATGCAGATCTCCTCCATACACCTTTAATTCTACAGTAAATTTACACGACTTTAAGGTTTTATATCACTGTGTAGCTGGTGTGAGTACAGATTACATCTCGAGTGCAGTGAAGGAGGATGAGAGGGAACTAAGCTTCACATATGGTATACACAACAAGATTAAATGTGAAAAAACCCATGTTTATCTGTGTAATATTTTTAAACCAAATTCAAAGTGGTGTACCAAAGACTAAATTTTTATGGAAGAAGTTTCCAGAAGTCTTTGAGAAGACAACCAGTTTGCTATAGACCTGCTGCTGTCAGCACTTCACAGACTGCTGCTCTGCTGGAAATGTCCCAGCATCTAAATGAATAGATTGAAGATTATATGATCCTGCAGAAACCTGGTAGTTCTGTAAAGCCTAGAGAAGGAAGGTGCAATTTTAGGTTTAATTCAAATCAACAGGTTCTGAAAGAAGAGGCTGCTTTTTATGTTATTCAGCTGAGCAGACCTCACTTACTTTTCTTCATCTATCTCACACAGAGTGTTCAGGTTTGTTGCATCTGAATTAATGTTGCCTTTCATGTATATTGCCTAAAATTAATTTTATTTAGTTGTTATGGGATGACAACAAAGCTTCAAGAAGAGTTTATTTTCAAGAGTTTATTTTCTTACAGGAAAAAAAAGCAACAGTTTAGAACTAACTGGTGAAACATGCTTTAGTATATCAATAAGGACCTTGGTGTTCTTTATATAAGCACAGGATCATCTCTGCTGCAGGAAAGGATTTTGATCAGCACTGGAAATTGAAGACACTTTTCTAAGGAACTCTTTCTGTTAAAATGGAATCTTGTTGTATTGACTTCTTTAAAAATATGTAGAAGTAGAGAGGGTATAAGAAACAGGTGCAAATCAAATAAGAGTTTATGACATCAAAAATTGTATCAGGCCACAGCAGTGGCAGATTTCTCATCATTTGTCAACATCAGTTCTTAGCAGTTAATATTTTTCCACTGTAAATATGAGGAGCAGAAGAATGAAGGAGTTGCTTTCCCACACTATCCATGAATGCTGTGGCAGCACAGAAGTGTGCACACACAACTCACAAGAACCAGGTGGGCACTGCAGCCATTGCACCTTTCAGCTTGTCTCTGAGAGGGAAGAGTGTGCATCTCCACATCAGCAGTCTGGAGTGAGAGCAAGCAGGCTACCTACTTACACATGCCATTCACTGGATACTATTTTGCAGTTGTGTTCTTCCTCCTGAGAAGAGTCCTGCTAGTTCCTGGGCTTTCTGCCCTGGAATACTATTTTTATTTCATTACCAGTGGGAGTCCCAGTGCCAACAAACAAGGGATTAGTTCAAGCAGCAGGCAGACCCTATGGCTCAGGATTTCTGAGCTCAAGGCAAGCAGCAAGAATCAGCTAGAACAGTGTTTTCATTGACTGAACTGCATACAAGTGATGGAATGTATATATATTATGTTCTCTCCTGTAATAGAAACAGTAGAGTGACTCATAAGAAGCAACCACAGGGCTTTGAGTGGGAATATCCATTCCTGCATGCTCTTCTAAGGGGAATCAGCATCCCAGCTGGGGGTACAGATTTGAGTAGCTGTAGCTCACTTTCAAGCCCACTTGGAAAGAAATGGCAAAAGAGCTCCTTGTTAAGTCACTTGTTGAGATGTGTTTTCAGTCTGTATTTCTCCTGATAAATCTTTTTTTTCTTGTGCTTTAGCCAATAGTTTCTAATATATGATTGTCATAGAGCTACACGTTGGTATTTAAACCCTGGAATTCATTCAGGTATTTACAGTTTATGCTGAGATTTTTCAAAACCTGATGATATTTTTATATGCAAAGTGAGATTAGAAATTCTCACATTATATTTGTAGCTGCATTTCTTCATTCCTAGTGGAAAAAAAACCTCAACTGTGCAAACATGAAAAATAAAATTCTTCTGTCCTAGAATCTGCTTGTTCATTTTTTAACAGGCGGATACAACAACTTTTGGATACAACAACAATTTTGGTGTATACAACAACTTTTGTCCTTCCTTGTTTTGCTAAAACAGTGCAAATAAGTGGAAGCTTTATGAGGAACAATACTTTTATGTTGGATGTTGGATGTCAATTGCTTTTTCTCAGTAGAGTTTGAAAAGAAAGCTGTGGCCAGCTCATAACTGACTTGCTGCAGTAATTGATTCATATCTCTTGTCCAGCAAAGGAAAGACTAGGAAGCATAGTTATTGAAAAATATTATTGGAGCAGTACTTTAAAGGTCAGGTCAGATCTGGCATTTGGGCGATCTTTTATTTCTCCAAGCCTGTAATGACAGGCTAATTTTCCTTGAAGCTCATCTGAAGTCTTAGCCCTTCACTGTAAATTAAATGTTGCTGAACACTGGGCTGGAGGAGCACCAAGGGTCTGACCATTTCAGAGGAAGGAAGGCAAGGTATGTCGGGTAGTGTGGTGCAAGTGCTCTTTGTTGAGGTTGAAAAAATTAAAACATAATGAGGTATGTGGGGAGACTAATTGTACAAATGGAAGAGTAGAAATGTCATGATTTACAAACAGTACAGCACGTGTAGGTATTGTGTGTATGTTTGTTTAATCATCCACCCACTCACATATTGTTTGCATATACATTCATAAACAGAATATAGGAGCATCATACATTG
>NW_005054316.1:6143447-6156977 GCF_000277835.1 Geospiza fortis | reverse complement strand
GGTGAAGTTTTCAACTTCTGGCTTTTTACTTCTCGGAGCTCCACAGTGCTATGTTGCCAGAGGTCCTGCCCTGCATTTCAAAGCTTCTGGAAAACCTTTCCCTTGAGACTGTGTTTTAGATTGCAAAGGTTCCTGCGCTGCTACTGTCTGCACCTCTGGTGTTCTCTGTGTGCAGCAGTAACCTGAGCAATGAGGTGGTTTTATTTGATTCTATTTGGATGAAGAATGTCCTACCTGGGTGTGATATATTGGGTTATAATAGCTGCAATATAAGACATCAGGTCTGGGCATGCTGTATGAGATTATGATAGCTGGGATATTTGACTTCTCTTCTGCCATTAAAGTCTGTCCAATAAATAAACATTTATGTGCCAAGGCACATACTTGTTTGTCCCCTCACTGTGTTTGTAGGTGAGCTGTAGCTGATGCAAAGTGAACAGCAGGATGCAGTTTGGATCCCACAGTAATGATCAGGTAGATAGTGCTGTCCATACTGGGATTCAGCTCTTGGGGAAAATCAGGGTCACTTCTACTGTGCTGCTCTTAGGCTGTCATGTAGTAGATGTGGCAGGTACCTACCTTGTGCCAGTGCCTTTTCAATTGCATTTATTTGGTAAACAGCTTCAACTGTCTCATTGCTGCCAGACAGCGTGAGGGCCGAGCCACACTCACAAATCATGAAAATACCAATCAGTAGGGGATACTTCATGTGGCCTCTCCTCAAATATAAGGCTGTATCCCACAGATTATGGTTATGGCAAGCAGTGTAGAATTATTGATGGTACACAAAGGATTTCTCAATTCCTTTGAAGTTCTCCACTACAAAATGCATTTAGCAATTACTGTGAAAATCACAAGGTTCACATGTTGCTTCTTTCTGTTTGCATATCAGTCAGCCTGAAGATTTGTGCCTTCATGGTGGTATGTGTGTGGTATTGCCTAGATGTAATTAAAAAGAAGTTCCTTCATTCCTCCTACTTTAAAACCAGTATTTTCCTCGAAATTTAAGTCTAGGATAAGGTGACATTGTAGGGAAGATCTCATATGTTTTTCATCCAGTGCTTTATCTTGATGATAAATGTTGGTATAGTGCTGTGCCAGCTGCATTTTGCTTCATGTCAGTCACATAAAACAGGTTTCTTGCCTTTAAGCATCTTGAATTTGTAAATGGAAGGGAGGCTTTTTCCCCAGACCAGGTGAGTAACCTCTGGGCTGATCTAACCCTGCTATCTGGGTACCATAATGCTAATAGAGGAGTGAATAAAAGCTCTTATTGCTGCTTGTCTTGACACTGTCTTCTTGTTTGATGTGTCTTGTGAAAAGATATTCCGAAGATACCCTGACTTTTCAATAAATACGGTTCATTATTTAGATGAAAAACATGTTTGCTTAAACTTCTGAGTGTCACAGATGGTGAAAGCAAGGAAGACCTTCACAGAAAGGAGTAAATCTTTTGTAGTTCACTGATGACAACCTACTGTATAGCATTCTTCATGGAGTTAGAGCTTCATCTTTACTCTGTGTTGTTTATTTGCACAGAGGTAGCAGATGGGATTGAAATACCACAGGGTGTGTGTATATAAGCAAATACAGGAGCTTTGGAACACCGAAAACAAGAGATGACAGGTGGATGCAAGTAACACTTAAGGGCAAAAGTAATTCTGATAAGGCTGGAGGAGGTCACAACAGACTGGTACTTTGCAAGAAAATATGGGATTTAGAAGGAAAGTTTAGGGAGCTCCTTGCAAGCAGGAAATAAATGTTCTAAGCAGCAGTGTTTGTTCATCATTATTCTGTTCCACATTGTGACATTTCGTATCAGTTGGCCCTGACTCTTTCTGGTTTTACTGTCATGATTTGGACATTTCTGAGCATAGACAAGTAGAAGACAAAAGGCCATTCTCTGTTGCATTCCTGGTGCTCTTTCACAGTTCAGTTCCTCTGGGAATAGTTCAAAGGAGACTTTGCAGCAGAAGACTTGGCACAAAACAAGAAAGCTGGTTGGGTTTTCTCCACTTGTTTTTCAAGTGTCTCCAGGCATATAATTTAACTTTTCAGTTGTAAAATATGAGCTGTTACCAGTGGGTGAAGACTGATTAGATGACTGAATAAATGATTTGGATAGGGCATCAAAAAATCCTACTTCTCAACACCCTGTGTCTTTAAAGTCACTTATCCTATCTAGGTACTGAATTTGGTAGCTGATTCCTTGTGTGAAGAGTTTAAGCATCCTGAGTAAAAACCACTGAATAAACATCAGCTGCTGTTTTTGATGATTTGATGTTGTTATAGAGCACGACACAGTACAAAGTACCACGACTCCATCAGAAGGGTGCAAGAGAGATTTATTATAGCAACATGGTGCTTTTATGCTTTTCCAAGCTTACATTCACTTAACATGCACATTCACTGCCCATTGGTTATAGGAAAGAAACAAAGTTCTCAGTGGGTCACCAAGGAGCCACGTCATTCTGTGAGCCAGCAAGAGTTTGTATCTTCCAACTTTCTCTCCTTCATCACATCTCCATGGTGAAAACCTTGGTGTCTTCCTCGGGAGAGATATGGGGCTTTCCTTTATCTTCAGGAGGCCTTTGCTGGCTCACAAGAACAGCACAGAATGTCTTTCCTACAATTTGAGATGTTCATATTCTACTTCTAGGGGCAGTGGTGGGCACTTTAAGTTTCTGGAAGACCTAGGGTAATGTGATCAGTGTGAATTCATGTGATCGTTTGTTGCACAGCCATCTTGGAAAAAGCTTTTTGCACAAAATCTTTTGAAGTTGTTTCCTTTTGCTCTTCATGCAGCGTCCCATCATCTCCATCTGTTGGGGTCACAGGGATTCCCGCCTGCTGATGGCCTCTGGGCCTGCGCTGTACGTGGTCAGAGTGGAGCACAGGGTCTCCAGCCTGCAGCTGCTGTGCCAGCAGACCATTGCCAGCTGCCTGCGGGATGACAAGGACATCAGCAAGCTGACCCTACCCCCTCGGCTCTGCTCGTACCTCACCACTGCCTTCATACCTACAATCAAGGTAAAAAGAGAGACATGGGTGCATTGTGAAGAGGGAAGTGTTGCTAGATGTCCCCCCTCCACGATGCCTCTAAGTGGCAATGGCTAAATGATAAGATTTTATCATTTTAAAAGCTTTCGCATCCTCTTCAAGACCCCACTGATGCATTTGGTGCCTATTAAAAATCTGAAAAGAAGGCTCACACATGCTGATCTGCATTATTCCATGGAGATGGCCTTTCCAAGTACGTAAGAAGGGTAAAATATGCTGGTGACTCACAAAGACTTCTGAAGAAGCTCACGCTGGTGATAATGCTCTGTCACGGTTTCAGGAGGGATTCACAGGGGTAAAACTGTGACCCCTCTACATGTCACAGGAGTGCTTATATTCCCAGGAAGGTTAGGGTTAAGACCTGGGTGCCCAAACATTTCTACTAACATTGAGTTCTGCTAATCTTACTGCTCCAACAGTGCTATGGAATAATGAGCCAGGTATCACACCTTTTCCTGTACCACCAGCAGAATCATCTGCACAACCTGTTTGTTACATGGTTTTGCCCTCAGTAACATCTTGGAATTTCTAAGCTGTTTATCACAGCCTATAAACCAGTGCATTACCTGATAAATGCTTGACATTCAAACATACATTTTTGTGATTTTTTGTGTATGTGTTACAGCAGTCTGTTCAGCCAGAGGTCCTTGTTAAAACAATGCAGAGCTAGAACAACTAATTTGAAATCAGTGGGGCTGACCCAGCTTAAATGAGAAAAAAATTACGCCTACAAAATAATAATTCAGCATGCTTCCATTTGGGTACTGCTAATCAGGGCAGTTTGTGCAACTGTAAATAATTTCATTTGTCAAAGAACAATAAATGCCTTGCTGTAACCATAACTCCTGGATCTCCAAAGATGCAGAGCATTTATCAGGCCAGAAGTCTCCAGTTCTTTCTAGTTCTTTCCATCTGAGATTCTCCCCAGGATGCTTTCCATGTTGTTCCAGAGCCACCCCTCTCTACAGCATCAGTGACAATTCCTGGCTGTCAGGGCAGGCAGGGGAGGGGACGGGATGGGCTGGATGAAGGCAGCAGTTGGCTGGGAGCCCTGGTGGGGGTCAGAGGGCAGTGCAGGGACACATCATTGCCAGCACTCCTCGTGTCACCTCCTAGAGGAGAGGCGAGGATGCAGAGCAGTTGTGGCGCTGTGTAGCTGAGAGGTGGGGGCAGGGTTTCCAGAGGCCACATGCCTGTCCTATTTCATGGCTGTTTCTGGAGCCTCATCAGCACTTATGCTTTACCCTGGCTCATCCCAGTCACCCTCTCAACCTATGTTGTCAACCATGCCTTCAGTGCTAGGCAAGGCACCCTCTTCCTTGCAAACATTCCTCTTCCCCCTCCAGCTTGCAGACCACATTACAGGTCACTCCTCAGCCTATACCCATTTGCCAGGTTAAGGAAGCCTATTTTTTCCCCTACCTTTTTTTCTTATACTTTCATTTTGAAAGAAACTCTGGTGGCTTAGACACATTAATAGTATTAGTGTCATAGAGGCTATATTGTCCTAGACAAAAGCTGTCCTACTGCTTTAGGATTGAGTTTTTCATGGATTAATACAGTGTGTAGGCAAGCAGGGCAAAGTAACCCAAGCTCTGTGTTTGTATTTCTCTACATGGCACACAAATAGGTCCTCAGCTAGGATGGGACATGTGCTTAGAAGTGATATAAAAAGTACAAGCTTCTTCCAGAGTTGACAGCATTGTAGCATAGTGGCATAGCATGTACCAGTATTAACCAGGAATGGGATCTGAGTGTCCAGGTGCACTTCCAGGGCCTGCAGGAGACAAGATACTCTGATACTTGACTTGACCATATTACTCAAGTTCAAAAAGAAGTTTCTGATAAGAGCTGGAACTTGAAGACAGGCTTGTTGTTTCATTCAGTGCTCTGACCACAGGTTCAACCTTCCTTTTTGATGTAACTAGTTTTAGTTTTTTTCTGTGTACAACTGCTTTTGATCTAACTAAATAACACACTGCCATTCCATCTTGCATGTGGGTCCTGCATAACTCATGAAGTAACCCATACTAATCTTCACCTGCCAAATTAGAGCTGGGTTCAAGTTCAGTTAGCTGTGTTGGGATTAAGTCACCACAGAAAAAACCCCCAACCAATACTGGAAAACTTTCTCTTTCCTTCCTCTGTTTAATGAAGCCTCCAATCCCAGACCCAAACAATATGAGAGATTTTGTCAGCTACCCAACAGCTGGGAACGAGCGGCTGCACTGCACCATGAAGCGGACGGAAGATGACCCAGAGGTCGGGGGTCCCTGTTACACACTGTACTTGGAATACCTTGGGGGGCTGGTGCCCATCCTGAAAGGACGTCGGATCAGCAAGCTGCGGCCGGAGTTTGTCATCATGGATCCTAAAACAGACGGGAAAACAGGTACAATTCAATTGTTGCTCTGTGTAAAAATGATTTAGCAACACTTTGGACGCTAAATCCTCAGTAGTTTTAAAAAATACCTACATACAGCATGGATGGTGGCATCTGATATTTTTTTCTGATGTGAAAAAAATCTTTAGCATGACCTAGAAGCTTCTGAAATTATACCCTGCTGCCTTCTGTTTTACAGAAGAGAACTTCTTGTATTCTGACTAATGGAATATAGATTGCTAATTAGCAGAAAATATTCTTTAGTCTCAATTTCGAAGTCAGTTGAATGCTATTCATCCCTCTGAATAATGCTCACTTGAGTTCAAACCATTGGAAATTTGGAGTTGGAAGGCAGAGTGGAGAACATTTAATTTCCTCTGCAAAGTTTTATTTCAACTGCTGCCTGTGGATCGGGTTTATGCTTCTGATGACTGAGAGTTTTAATTTATACCAGTTTTCTGAAGCAGCACTTAAATTTTCTGGGGCCTGTCTTGATAGATGAAATCTATGGAAACAGCTTGATTTCCACTGTGATTGACAGCTGCAACTGCTCTGACTCCAGCGATATCGAACTCAGTGATGACTGGGCAGCAAAGAAATCTCCAAAAATCAGTCGAGCTAGCAAATCACCTAAACTCCCCAGGTAATAACCTCTTGGATAGTTCTTCTTCTTTTTCCCCAAGTGGCCTCTCTTCTTCCCTGCCTCTCCTTCCCTCTATTGACACCTTGTAAAATGAAAAAGTAAACTCCTTTGGACACATAGGAATTCTCTGTAAGATTGGGGTCCTCTGCTAGGTGCAGTTCTGGGGCGATCTCAGAGATTGGCATAGAGCTGGACTTAGGGGAAGATTTCTGGACAAAATGTAATGGGAAGCAATAGAGCACAATTTCTCTCCAGGCCGTCTCAAAGAAAGATTTTATAAACTCTCCCACCTTTCCTTTTCTTTCTCTCTTGCCACCATGGAATATATTTTGTCCTTCAAACAGACTGTTTTTTACTTTTGTTTGTTACATTTCTGCCAGTGAACTCTTTAGGTGCTTGAGCCAGTATTCTTGACTCTGCCTTGTATAGTGGGAAGTAGAAATAACTTTTGGCTAAGGGTAGGAACACTGACAACATTTGTGGAGCCTTGGTTTGTTGTATATACTAATGTGAAAATCTGTCAGCTGAGGTGTCATGTTCTCATTTCTTGAGACTTTGCTCAAAGTCTGCATAGCTGAGATCATTCATCTCTACACCTTTTTGGGATAAGTGGAAGATAAATTGTATCTGGCAGAGCTGCTATAAGCTTTGTTAGATTAATTAGAAAGCATCTAGCATGAGTTATGCAAGTGTATCAGGTCCTCTGTATCTTCCAATTTGACCCGTAATTCTCCATCCTGTAGGCTCTACAGTCTTTATTAGTCACTTTGAGGACATCCTACCAGTTGTCTTCTTCTTACATCTTTCCATTCAAAGACATGAGTTTTGTGCATTTTACCTTGCCGATTGTTGATTCCAAGTATTGCTTTACTTGCAGAATCAATATAGAAGCTCGCAAATCTCCAAAGATGTCACGAGCTGCACAGGAGATCTCAAGATCACCAAGGTTACCAATAAGGAAACCCTCTATTGGTTCTCCAAGCCTGACACGAAGAGAGTTTCCTTTAGAAGATATTACTCAGGTATTGTTACCATACCTGATTCAAATACATTTTTTTCACAAGGCAGCATGTTGTGGTAGAGATCAAATGATCAGCAATGAAAGTTTGCATTGTATTACAATAAGTAGATAGAACTAGAGAATTGCATCTTCCAGTTCAGTACTAATGTTTGAAAGTGCCAGTGGAGTATGAGATGGTGTTTAGTAAGTACCAGGACCAGTTACTTTTGTCAATGTGAATCCATGAGAGAGGTGTTATTCTAGGTGATGTTGTTGGCTTTTTGAAGTGTATGTGAAAACACTTCAGTTTCTCAGACCCATCTTAATGCCACCATAATTCTCTGCTTTGTTAGGAATTGCAGAGATAAGGAAATGTTTGCTTCAGAGGACCACATGATCTGTTTCATAATTAACATGAAACAGTCTTAATTGGAAGGAAGGAAAGGAATTACCACTTTGTGCTCTTTGTGGTGTTCATGTCCTCTGGGTAAATGAAACTTAGCAGGCTGTAGAACTGTCTAGATTGTACATTTCATTAATAACAGCCTGTGTTATTTTAATTTTCTTTTGTTTGGCTTGTTTTTTTCTGCTCTCTTGTTTTTCTTTTTCCTTTTTATGAAAAATTCTAAACAGTTACATGAAGCTAGGACCAAAAGCCCTTTGAGTAGAGCAGAAGACCTAAGGCTTAGATCCTGGTCCTGATACTAGCAGCATAACTCCTGGCCTTGGAGAAAAATCTGTTGGTCTTTCAGACCCATACATATGTGTACCATGGCAACAGTGGTTTGGGAAGTTGCTTTAAGAGCTCCAGGGGAATATATGTTTGTTGTTATGAGTAATTAATTTCTGTCTTGTTTATTGTTCTATAAAGTGATTCATGAGCACCAAACCAACGGGCAGAGTGTATCACTCTCTGAAATACAGAATAGCCGTGGTCCTGCTGGGCAGGAGCAGCAAGTGCCAGGAAACAGACCTGTTCTCACTAAACAGGCATTCTCCACTAAGTGTTGTTCAGATCTTCAATAGCTCTAATCACCCTGTGGCTGATGCATACATCATTTCTGATGGTGTTAAGATATCAGAATGAGTCTTCTTAATGACTGGATAAAACTGTTGCTACATAGGCACTTTAGGCTGTTTCAATACAATAAAAACAAGATAGACTGAAATTGCATTATCACTTGCAATAGCTTGATTGCTCTGCAGTTTTTTATTAGAGCTTGATACAGATTTTATCAGATAAAAATGATCTTGTTTTTGTTTTGCAGCACAACTACCTTGCTCAGGTCACATCTAATATCTGGGGAACCAAATTTAAAATTGTGGGTTTGGCTGCTTTCCTACCAACTAACCTTGGTGCAGGTAAAAGTAAACTGTTAATTTTTTTGTATGTCAATTTCTTTCTCACAAACAAGAAACTTACGCCATGAGATTTTTTGTAAGTCTTCAAAAGGCTTCCTTAACAAAGCACTTATTTTCTGTGGACAGTGGGAATTAGATTTTATTAAATTCACTGTAACTAAAGAATATTAAAATCTATAAATACAATAAGGAGCTATCAATAAAATGCTAAAAATCTCACTTGTAATAAAACAGTAAATCAACATTTGAGCCCAGACTTCTATTTTTACAGTTTATTGGAACAAAACCAACACAAATAAAAAAAGGGTTTTGCAAGAGGACTATAGAAATAATAGGTTTTAAGTTACTGCCATAGAAGTATTTTTAAAGTCAGATTTTTATAGTTATGTAGCTACAAATTCTATGAAAAAGCTATTATGGCCTCATGTTCAAGATTCTTCAAGTCAGTGCAGAGCCTCATCACATGGTTCTCCTGCTGGAACATCAGTAATCAGGTAGCCATCATTAAAAGCAGCAGTGTCTGTCATAAACCTTTTCCTGGGTAGGCCAGTTCTGCCCAATAGTCCTTTTGGGAAGGAAGAAGGCAGGGTAAGAAACAGGATACCACACTGCAGAACTGAGCTTTGAACTGGAATATTAACACAAGTCTAGCAGTTTAATGAGCTCTTTAGAAAACTTATTTTGTCCCATGTTGCATTGTGTAGTTGTGTCAGGAGTACATAAAGGTGCCCTGGATGCAGAATTAGGTGGATAGCTTTTGTGGCTATATGGACAGCTATCAACAGGTCATTCTAATTCTCTCACTGACAGTGGCAGATAGGGACGGATATAAGTGTAGAGTAAATGTATAGTGATACTTCTTTCAAATGTTCTCCCAGTCTCCAATGTTTTGGGTCCCAGGGATTTCCTGAGCCCAGTGGAATTTCTTTGTATGTGGTAACCATCAGCAGATTTCCTTCCTGAGAACTTTCCAGTTTTCCCCTGTAAATCGGTAGAATCCTGTGGTGAAAAGTTTCAAAAGTAGAATGGAAAAAAAAGTCTTTTCCTTCCATAAAAATAGATATGGATACAAGATGAAGTAATTAATTATTTAATTTCAGAGATGTTGCTTCCATTTAAAGAGAAATAGCTGAAAGCAACAATCTCTTTTATCCCATTTATGCAAAGTGTTACATAGTGATTTGACAAATAATGTTTCATCCATGCACATGTATACAGTAAATAACAATATTCATAGCCCTTCTGTCTGCTTTGAATTGCTTCTTCCTTAGCTTTACATGCTATTTGTGTAACAGACTTTTTTGTTTCTTATGTTCTTTCTCTAGTAATATATAAAACCAGTTTGCTGCATCTGCAGCCCAGGCAAATGACAATATATCTCCCAGAAGTGCGGAAGATTTCAATGGACTACATTAACATGCCTGTCTTTAATCCAAATGTTTTCAGCGAAGACGAAGATGATTTACCAGGTAAGGAGGAGCTGGAGGGCTGCCATGTTATGGGTAAAGCTAGATGGAGGTCCGGTTTGTTGTGTCATGGTCCTCTGGTAAACACACAAATCAAAACCCTTTAGTCTGATGGGGTCCTGTAGAACTGAATTAGAATAAGGCTAAATATGTATTATGGGCATTGTTTTCTATGATGTGTGGAAAATATAATCCATAAAGAGCTCCTTAGTTTCAAGTTCATTGGGAAATTAGTTGTCTGCTAATTCATTTTAGTTTGCTAGGAATTCTCCACAGACTGAAGCCTGGCATTCTGCATCTTGAAAGCACAGAATTGTGTAATGTGTTGGAAATCAGACAGGCCGTACTTGAAATCTGATGGCATCAAAGCACAGATGGCTGATAGGAGCTTGGGTTGGAGAGCAGGTTCCCATAAAACTCAGCCACCCTTTGAGAAGTGATAAATGCTCATTTGGGTTTTTATCACTACTAAGAGGCTAAAGTAGTATAGTCAACAACAAAGCAGGATCAGGAAGAATTTTTCACTTCACTGAGGTAGCAGAAGATATAAGCAGCACAGGGAAGCTTTGGGTGCATGTGATGTGGGAGGTGAAAGGACTGGAAGTACTCAAGACCTCCTACAATCAAAACAAAGTTGTCATGCCAATAAAATTAAGAAACAACAGAAAATAAGATAAATTAATACATTTTCAGAATTTTCATATCACTGAGGGATTCCTGTTGCCCGATCATTGGTTTTTGGGACTATGGAAGTCGCTGTCATGCCAGTACGCTTTAAAGAGGAAGGAGTGTGAGCACTGCAAAGCAATTAAGAACAGTGCTAAAATCTACTGAAATAAATGGAAATGTTCTCATTATTTCAGACCAGGGTTTCAACTGCTGACAGCAGCAAAGCTTTTGTCTGACCTGAGCATCAGAGTAGTCCTCTAGACTTCTAAAGAAATACTTGTATGTTTCAAAATGAGCCCATTTTTTTCACAATCTGGGGGACTTGGCTTGCTTAATTTCTGTCTACATGATAACTCACCTGTAGTGTCTGAAGAAAATAATAGAGACATTGGTGACTGTATATATATTAACAGGAAGCACCCAACATTTGCTATTATGAAACACGGTCCAAGCTGTCAGAAAGTAATATAAAAACTAAATAGAAAAGAAAGAAGTTAATAAAAAGTTTTCACATCTCTTCTTGAAAATTGGGTTGAATCTGCACTAAGAGATGAAATGGTGCTTATAATTGCAGGTACGTAAACAGAGAGAAAATTATTAGAGACTCTCGTAACTGCTCTTTGAGAAGGCCAGTAAAAGAATTATACTACCCTGTCCTTCTAACAGCCTTCCTCTTGTTCATTTTTTCCTTTCTAGTTTCTTCTGAAAATGTATTGCTGACTTAGTAAATGGTGGCTACTTAAATCTTCAAAAATGTTTTTGGGGATATCCTTTCTAAAGCCTGCATATAAAGGAAGAAAGTACCATCTACTAAAGGAAAAAGTGTTGTGGGGTAAATAATGATTACCTGATAGATTTAAAAAAACATTGTAGAAAGCTGCTTTTGGGCAGTGCAATGTTCATAGTGAGGTACACTTGGGACAGGTGTTCTTTAATGTGGTCAGTAAAGATTTGGCAAGACAAATGCACAGTGAATTGATTTCACTTACAAAGCATGCAAACTAATCAATTAAAAACCATGGGAGAAATGAAGAAAACATTGGATTTAAACACTCAGGAGTAATAAGCAACACCACAACAAATTATATTCTGTTGGATAAGGCAAAATGACAGCAACATTTGGGGCTGCTCAAGCCAAGCTAACAATTAAACCTCAGGCTCTGGCAGCTAAATTGCTAAGCCTGCAGGCATCAGGGTGAAAGCATGGCCTGCCAGCCAAGCACAGAACCACAGAACTGCCTTGGGGTCAGTTAAGTTTGGCTCTTGGTCTTCCTCTAAAGGAATGAACTGAACTACCATTAAGTATTTGCTAG
Source organism: Geospiza fortis (assembly GCF_000277835.1). NCBI lineage: Eukaryota > Metazoa > Chordata > Aves > Passeriformes > Thraupidae > Geospiza > Geospiza fortis. The sequence continues at coordinate 6,145,081 of NW_005054316.1, read as the reverse complement.
TCCAGCCACAGTGCTGCCTGTGCACCTCCCACGTTCATGACTGATGCTGGTAAAAGCCTGATGTTACCGAAAATGTAATCACAGGGCATAGGTAGATGACCTGAATTTTAATTAGAAATTAACTAGGAACTGGGCAGTGTTTGGAGGAGTCCTGACTAATGGATCTCTTACATGATCTGGTCTTGCAAATCAGAGGTCTCCACTTAAATATGGATATAAAACTGGATAAAAATTGGATATGACACTAGATCCTTGGTCTCTTCCTTCCACAAACCTACTGATACAACTCACCATTTTCTGTGGGTTTTTTTACAGCAAGTTTAATAAAAAATAAAGAACTTGCAATATTCTTGGAAGTTCTAATATAGCATTTACTCTTTTCCCTCTTTATTCTGTTTTGTTCCTTCTTGACTACTGCACCTCTACTTGGATCCAGTGTCTTCATTTTCCTGCTCCAGCTCTTCAGTGGTAGTTCCTATTGGAATCAACCACATTTTGCAAAAGGAACTGCAAACAATTGAGCACTCTTCACGCTTCTGCTCAAAATTATGAGAATTTATTCTTGCCACATTTTCCCTTTTTCAATGCCACCACATGTAGGAAATTTTTCCTCATATACATATGCTTCTTTATCCATTGCTGATTGCAGTCTGTCCAAACATTAATGCTGCAGTCGCCCTGACTACAGTACCCACTTCTTGAATCTTTTTGGCTTCCCATCTATTTCCTCACATTTTCTCCTTACAAATCTGAGAACTTTTATAAGCTTTGTCTGCATTTCATTCCATTGTATTCCCCTCTCTCTGTTTCAGCTTCCTTCCTTTTGCATTGTTGGTTGGTTTGTCGCCCACTATACTCTGCTTTTGGCAACTGTTGTCTGTGTTCTCTCCAGCTCAGTGAGTCTAGGAACCTTAAGACTAGTTATTATACAGTGTCTTCAGTGCAGATCTTCAACTTTCTTAGCCTCCACTTCTTGTGTTTATTTGCTTGTTTGCTTTGTTCAATTGTTTGTTGATTTGTTGTATTTACTATCGAAAGTCCCTCCCTGAAAACTAGTGAGTCCTGATTTAGCAAAACTTTTATTGATTTGAGCAGAAGCAGTTAAAACCTGATGATGAGTGAATGCTAAGTGATATTTTGACAGCCCATGGGGATCCTAGTGTAGGCTGAAAGTACGCTCACAACTTGACCTCTGAAGTGTCACTCCCAAGAAGTGGCTTTAAAGCTGGTCACCAGCTGGTACAAGTAGCTCTTGTGCGGTGGGAGTCACGGGAGATGGGCTGGAGACGTGTTCCCCCCACTGAGGTCTGAGCCATCGGTTTTGGGAACAGGTAGCAGCCTCTCCTGGTGCAGCAGAGTCCGTACAGGTAGCAAACAGTTTGAAAGGCCCCTGGCCATGGCAGGGAGGTTTGCGGGGCGGGAGCGGAGGCCGGGCAGCGGTGACGCTCTGTGTTGTCCCTTGCAGTGCCCGGCGCCCCCGGCGCGCCCGCCAGCAGCCCGCCCTGCACCGTCAACATCCCCATCGCGCCCATCCACAGCTCGGCGCAGGCCATGTCGCCCACGCAGAGCATCGGCCTGGTGCAGTCGCTGCTCGCCAACCAGAACGTGCAGCTGGACGTGCTGGCAAACCCGCC
>NW_005054316.1:6116197-6142968 GCF_000277835.1 Geospiza fortis | reverse complement strand
GCGCATCACGGCTGCCGAGAAGAAGATGCAGCAGCCCTGTGCCAGCGCCACCTTGAACCGGCTCACGGTGCCCCGCTACTCCATCCCGGCCGGGGACCCGCCGCCCTACCCTGACATTGCCAGCCAGCTGTCCCAGGGCAGAAGCATGGCGCAGAGGCTGGACAGCAGTATCATTCATGCTACTCTGCGGAGGAACAGCAGAGAGGCAGCCCTGAAAATGGCTCAGCTGATGGATGGTCAGAGAGCCACCTTGCAACTTCCCCCTAAGGCCAAGAGCAACATTGTGTCAGCACAGTACCAGCAGAGAGTGCCCACAGCGTTGTACACTTGCAGCCAATGCAGCAGTGGCGGCGCTGGCAGCAGCAGCAGTGCGAGCGCTGGTGGCGTGGGCAGCATCGCTGGTGCCAATGCTGGTAGCAGCACTTCCAGCATTGGTGCCATGAGACCAGATCTGAGCACAGGGAGTGGTTCCCAACACAGCTCTGTCATTGCTCACTCTGTCAGTACTTCGCCTCTGGCCTCCCAGTCCTCCTACAGCTTGCTGAGCCCGCCTGACAATTCCCGTGACCGAGCGGATTATATCAACTCCGCTTTCACGGAGGATGAGGCCCTTTCTCAGCACTGCCCAGTGGAGAAATCGGTACGGCACGTACCTGTGTCCTTGACAGAGGCTACCCTCAGTGTAAAACGGCCGCCGCCGTACCAGTGGGATCCTATGGTGAGCGAAGAGATATGGGTTCCTCAGGAAAGGACATCTCAGAACTCAGTGCCCAACCCTCTAAAACCTCCTCCGCTCATCATTGGTCAAGCTCAGCATCTGGATATGTCTCGAGTGCCATTTGTTTCCCCCAAGTCTCCAACCAGTCCCACTGCCACTTTTCAGACAAGTTATGGGGTTGGAGTACCTTACCCAGGAAGCTACAGCGCCCCACCCCTTCAGGGAATGCAGGCCCCCTGCTCCCCCAAAGAAGCTCTGGCCCCAACACAGTTTGCACAGCAGGAGCCCACAGTTGTGCTTCAGCCAGGTTATTCATCCAACCTCCCCTACTGCCCTTTGCCACCCATGTACCCGGGAAGCAGCACTTGCTCTAGTTTACAGCTGCCACCGATCGCCTTGCACCCCTGGAGCTCCTACAGCACCTGCCCACCCGTACAGAGCCCCCAGGGCACGCTGCCCCCCAAGCCGCTCCTCGTGGTGGAGAAGCCGGTGATGTCTCCCCCACCAGCAGAGCTGCAGGGCCACGTGGGCACAGAGGTAATGGTGGAGACGGCAGACACTTTCCAGGAGGTGCTCTCCTTGACAGAAAGCCCTGTTCCCCAAAGGACAGACAAATTTGGCAAGAAGAGCCGGAAACGCCTGGACAGTCGAGCCGAGGAAGGAAATGTGCAGGCTATCACTGAGGGCAAGGTCAAAAAGGAGGCAAGGACACTGACTGACTTCAATTCACTGATAGCCAGCCCTCGGCTGGGGAGGGAGAAGAAGAAGGTCAAGAGCCAAAAAGATCAGCTGAAGTCCAAGAAACTAAACAAGACAAATGAGTTTCAGGACAGTTCAGAGAGTGAGCCGGAGCTTTTTATCAGCGGAGATGAACTGATGAACCAGAGCCAGGGCAGTAAAAAGGGTTGGAAAACTAAAAGGAGTTTGAGGACAGCCAGTGAGCTGGATGAATTCAAGTGCCGGAAGGCCAGTGAGAAGGAGGATGGGCGCCTGGGAAGCCAAGGTTTTGTGTATGTGATGGCCAACAAGCAGCCACTGTGGAACGAGGCAACTCAAGTCTACCAGCTGGACTTCGGAGGGCGGGTGACCCAGGAGTCGGCAAAAAACTTCCAGATTGAGCTGGAAGGACGACAGGTAGGAAGGGTTGGCACACGTTTGCTGGAATGGGGGCCAGGATGTGGGAAAGCTATGCCAGGAATAAGCTGTCACTCATGCTGCAGAGTGCCTCTTGCTTGTGTCAGCTGTTCCACGAAAAAAAGCTTTGCCATATGGTTGATAAAAAACAGCTGTCGAAGGTCTAAGTTCAGCACGTAGGGTGAAGTTCAGCTGTAAAGTAAATACACAAAATATGTTTGGTCTTATTGCAGTCAAACATGGGAACAAGGGCCTCCTTTAGTCTGGCTGGCTCTCACTGCTGAAGATTTTGTAATAAACACAATAGCTCTCCGCAGCAGTAGCTGCACTTGCTGTCAGTGATGGTTGTGGATGGCAGCTAATTGAGTGAACACTGCTCCCTTCTTGCCCTGCTCACATAGCCAGGCAGCACGTAGCTAAGGCAGTTAGCTTCCCTTCATGCCAAAATTCCCACTTGTGAGCAGCTACCAGGCCCCTGGCATTGGCTCTTAATGCTAGAGGAGGGAGAAACCCCAAAGCAAAGTGCTCCTGGGCCACTTTTGAACCACCTGTGGATAGAAGGCTCAATGGCTACTTCAGAAAATCAAAACATTTCATTTTGGCCAAAGTGGTATGTTACTACTACTGCTACACCAAACCCAGGCTTGTAAATGGTGCTAATTAGCAGGATGCTGGACAGATTCAGGAGATTCATATTTATTTCCTTGTCCAGCTGTAAGTCACTTCTGGATTATTAAAGATACCAAGACTCTAAACTTCCTCTGACTTAAGCTGGGAGTTCAGTGTTTTAAGTATCCAACATGCATGACCACTGGGAGTTTTTTGGTTTTGCTTGTATGAAACAACAGCTCAAAGGCAGTGATCAGAGCCATTTGTACCCCTTTCTTCTTCAGTTAAATGGCTGTAGATATGTCCCCATGGGCAGCTGTGCAAAACCACTCAACCAAGGGGTAACAAAGCCTGCCTTGACTTGCACAGTCAGTCCCCAGTCTAGCTCAAGGATCTTCACTGTAGAGCAAATAAAATCTGGATTTCTGATGAAGTGAATGAAAAAACAGTAATAATTGGCCAAACTTCAGATATTCCCTGTGGAAGAGCAATGAACAACCTGACTAGTTTTGCTTTTTTTTTTGCATTTCAAACAGCTCTCACTGCCCCTTTGCATTTAATTCATTCTTGCTGTAATTATGTGCTAGTGAAGATATTTATGCAGAGGGAAACAGAACTGCAAAGAATGAACACCTTATCAGCTATGAAGTGCTAGAGTAGGGAAATTGGTTATTCCCGTTCCCTGAAAGCTCCTTTCTTTGAAAACAAAATCTGTTTTCCTGTTGGGTTGATGGTAGGATATTTCCAAGGGAGAGACTGATACTTTCCTGCAGGAAGCATGATGCTGGTGTACCCCTATCTGCTGAAGTAATTGGTGACAGCTACTTAAACCAATGCTGTATGCAGTCTAGCATATTTTATCAGTTTACTCTGTGGAGTGAAATGTTGCAGTCAAATACTCTATACAGACGAAAAGTACAGTGCTCTCGTTGTTCTTTGGCATCATACCCCATTCTGTCTGTAGCTCCAGTCATACTACCTGGGAAAGGGGGATGTTCCTACAAAGCAGAAAAAATTCGCTCTTATTCTCTCCTCTGTTTCCTTTTCTGTGATTCATTTTTTTTGACCTTGTTCTCTTTTCCCTTCCTTTTCCTCTTCCCCTGCTTCCCAGGTGATGCAGTTTGGAAGAATTGATGGCAATGCTTACATTTTGGACTTTCAGTATCCATTTTCTGCAGTGCAAGCCTTTGCTGTTGCTCTGGCTAATGTGACTCAACGCCTCAAATGAAAAAGCAGAGACTGGAGAGAGGAAAATGTTAACCTTCTCATAAAGTCCAAATGGAAAATGTCAGGGCAGCCTGCTTTAGGTGTGCAGAGATGCCTTGGGAGTTAAGGCAGTAAAACTGGAAAAGTCTCTTGGTGCCCACCAGAAGGGCATTAACTCTAATCAGTCACGGGGTGGAGGGTGGGGGGCTGTTTTCTGTTTGTTTGTTTGTTTGTTAGCTTGTTTGTTTTCTGGTTTCTTTTTCTTTTCAAGCGTTGTGCTGGGTCTCAGAAAGAGCGAAGGGTTGAGAACCGTTCAGTGTTACGTGGAGAAGTGTGGCTTTTGGCTTGTTGTGGTGGTTCTGCTGTGTGTGCTACAGTAGCTGATGTAAGCTCATGGGGGGATTAAAACAGACTGCTCTTCTTAGACTGCCTTATCTCATGCTATTCTTTTTAAAACAGGGAACATGACTTTTTTCTGGTCCAGTTTGTACTTCTACTACTAAAAAATCAGTGATAGCAAAAAAGTAAAAAAAGAAAAGAAGCTATAATACTTGAAGACATGTGTCTCTTCTCTGATACCTGCTATTAACTGAGCACCACAGGTTCCAAGGAGGCTTATGTAGGTAAACCTTTAATTTATAAACAGTCATATATTACTCAGAAGAGAAAAAATTGTTTCCAGTGGATGTTTGTCATGGTTTAGGAATGGTTTTCTCCAATTTAGTGTTTCCACCAAAACACTCCAAACCATTCACTACTCACTCACTGCCCCTCCCCTTTTCCCTTCCCTGAGTTGGATGGAGAGGAGAACTGGAGGCAAAAAAGGTAAAGATGACAGGCAGAGAGAAGAACCATTTGCTGCAAACAGGAGTGAAATAAGAAAACAAACAGTAACAGCAGCAATGTTAATAACAGAGTGTATGAGAGGTGAAGGATTCACACATGTGCTCACCAAGGGGAGCCTCTGCCAATACGTGACCGTGCTGCCACACTATGGGACCTTTCCCATGGCCCCAGAAAATGATGGGAGGTGGTATAGAATAACCTCTAGATTCTAGCCATGCCCTCTCCTGGCTACTGCAAAAATTAACTCTGTCCTGGCTAGAACCAGGGTTTAAAAACCTACTGCATCAAAGAAGTTGATCTCTGCTTGTTTTGTATGCTGTTAAGGGGGATAAACATCTTGCAGTAGGTGACAGAAGAGAGAGGAGCAGTTACAAGCACTGCTTCTTTTGTTACTGGCATAAACATCTCGCAGTAGGTGAAAAAAAAATGGAGAGGAAATAATCACGAGTGTCGCTTTTTTGTTCACATTGTTCAGCAGTATTCTGTAATTTGGCCTGTAGCTGGGAGAGGTACAGTGTGATCAGATGTACCTCTGAGGCTGTGCCTGTGCTTGCTCCTCATTTCAGTGTGTTTACACCGTGTAAACAAAGCTTTTCCAACAAATGAGAAGACCCAGTGCATTCAGTCCTCTCAGCAATCAGTATCAATCAAGTTCTACAGCAGTGCTTGAATTAGGAAGGAGACAGAAGTGTAGCAAGTCATTACAAGAAGAAATTTCATCAGGGAAGCAAATTCATTGCAGGAAACAACATCATGGCTGGCTGGACAACAAATGAGTTGAAAGAGAAAGGAAAAAATGAACAGAATCATGTCTTTTGTCACCCACCTTCCTGCTTGCTCCAGCTAAGAGCCGGAAGCCAGTGTCTACGTGGAATGTGATGGAGGAAAGCTTAATACCAGTAGTATGACTGTGCAGTTCTCTCTGGTGCACATGTGGACATGTTGAGCATTTCAGAAGGTTGCTTGCACAGAAGAGTTTCTTTGTAATCCATGTGTTGTGCACATGTTTACTTGCTTTTTCTCTTTCCTTGTCAGCATTTTGCTACAGAATATGTTTTGATATGGAAATAGTTTCACCAGTAATATACAAACCCCCAAACTATTCATATAATTATTTGGACATTAGATTACAAAACATCACAGCAGATTTTTGTAAAAATGGATCTTCTGAAGTTAAAAGATCACTGGGAAAGATATGCTGGTTGAGATGTCAGCAGCTGCTTTGTCTTTCATCCATGGTTTAGCTTCTTTACTTGAAAAAGCCCGTATAACTTAAGATGAATATGTGTGATTTTCTCTTTGTTTTCCTTGAGTCCTAGTAGTGGGGCCAATGCGTGTTGTGTTTGATTTATTCTAGAGGAACATTTCACATAAGACCCTGCTGTAGCAGAAATTGCCAGTATGCAGTGAGCTGCTGACTTGTGCTCTGCTGAGGTTTCCAGAGCTGTGCAGCACAGAGGAGCAATCCCAGCAGAGGAGTTTCAGAGAGTTGCCAGGGGAGGTGATGAGTTAGATTGGATAATGCCCCACAGGGTAGGTCCAGGAAAAACCACCTGTGAGATGGTGTCATTGCAGGGAGGAAGGAGAAGTAGGAAGGAAGGAGTGGGGCAGTAGATACCATGCCTGTATTATCGCAAAGCTTAGCAGCTTCTGCTTGTGTGTGGGAGTTGTCAGGCTCAACATTACCCTTGGCATCTATCAGATTGTTGTTTTCTTTAATCAATTATTTTTGTTTTCTTTAATTGTCTGGGCCCATTTGTGTTCTTTTTCATGTGCTTAATTTACTCAGCAGTTTGAGTGCCTGTATGTATAATGTGTGTGGAGCAGGGGAACTGAAATAGATTTGGTTCTGGTCCCTTGAAAATCAGTGGAAATGTTTCACTTGTTGGTTTTTATTGAGGAAACACTGTTAAGCCCTTTTGTCTATATTGAGTTACATACTGTAAAAATAGTAGGTCGAATTCCTAGTCCACTGATTCCAGTACACAAGGAGGGAAATGGGCTGATGACAGGCCTCACCTGCCCTAAGGTCTGTGCTAACCAGCTGTACCCTAATTAGTGTTTGACAGGCACACAGTGAACACTGTAAGACAAGAAACATATCAGGGCTGGCTTGTTTGCTTGCTGAGGGAAGGGCCACTTAGTCATATGTCAGAAATACTCAGCTGGAAGAACATCACCAGCCAAAATTATTAGGATGTGGAAACACTGTGAATGTTCTTTTCTGAAGAAAATCTAATCTAAATAAGGACTTCTGCTTGCAATTTCTTAACCTTCCAGAGAATAGTATTCCTCTTCACTTTGTTTATTGCCAATTTTTTCCAGTTATCAGTAGTTTTATTCTAATGGAGAACCAAGAATTGAGACCAGTAAAACAAGTAACAGAGTTAGTAATTTGGTTTCATTGGTCCAGGATGATTGCATCCTTCTGATGGCACTCACAAAGAGCCATGGCATAGAAAGAGCTCTGGTTTCTGCCTCAGCAAAGAACAAGGAATAATTGCCAAAGAATTGGGAAAATAAATGCTATTTCCAACATCCTTTCCATTCACTTGTCAGAAAATTCTGTAAGATAAGATAGTCTTTCATCTTTTTGAAAATAATTTAGCCGAGGCTCTTTAATTAAGGATTTTAATATGTAGACGATCCCAAATTAGAGAGAGAAAATACTGTCAAATATATAGAATTTTAATGAAAGGAATGGTAAATACATAGAAATCTGGATCCTGTGCAACTGGATCCTAAATTATAAAAAGAAAAGTGAAAGTAATTTTATTTTCAATTGAGATACAATGTAGGAAACAAGTAAGAATATCCCCACTTAATCACCTAAATTGTGAAGACTGCTATTGCGTTCAGCCAAAAGATAGATGTTACATTTTCCATTTTGTAAGTAAAACCCAGTTTTTCTGTAGGTAACCAAAGTACTTCTAGAAAGAATGTAGCAAAGTGTTCAGAAATATCTAGTTATTTTATACATGCAGTAATTTCCACTGAAAGGATATAAAGGATGTTTTTCCAAAGCTCTTTTTTTTTCAGTTGTGCAATAATTTTAACAGTCTAGGGAGTTTATTTTGTTTCTTCTGGGTTGTTTTTTTGTTTTGTTTTAGTTTGGGTTTGATTTTTCTATAGGGAGTTTTGAGTGGTTTTTGAAGATAATTTAATGCAGATTTCCTGTTAATGTCCAAAAAAAAATTATTTTTCTTGCGTAATGTAATGAGTGATTTAGGGATTATTTTTTTACTATGTATCAGTGAGTTATACACACTTATTTATATTTAAAGAGCATCTTTGTATGCAATTGTTTGCTAGCAGTTATATTTTGCTGCAAGAAATTAAAAATGCTTATAGGGAGACCTGGTTTTGCTGGATAATATGCAAAAACTTCATAATGCAGGCAAAAATATTTTTTGGCAGCTAAATGCAATGAGTTTGCTACGGAGAACTATGCAGACTACAAAGAGTCTAGGTGAGTTCCTTGGAACCTGCAGGAATCTGTCCTCTGTTTTCCTTCTTTATTTGTAACTATAGTCTGGTTGGGAGTAGCTTAAAAAACAGAAGGCATGGTTTGATTTTTGTTGAGGTACAAGATAAGGTGGGTTATGTGATAAGAGAGGGTGTGACGGCATGGGCTGTTTGTAAGGAGGTTACTGTAGTTCAGTAGGGGTTGGTGATGGCACACTTCAATGCCAGGTGGAGGTACAGGCAAACTAGCTTGGAATCAGCTGAGGCACAAGGAATAGTGCAGCAGTTTCCTCTGAAGCATTTTCCTCTGCTCCAGAAGGAGCCTAGAAGTGCTCCTTCTGCAGCTGGGTTCAGCTTCTTCCAGCACTGCCACAATGCTTCTGGCAGGTGCTGCACAGAGCTCATGGAGCTGTGCCCTGACGTTGCCTGCAGCAGCTTTGCCTCTTCAAGATGCTCCATAGGAGACCTGTTGGAGCAGGTGTTGCTCCACTCATCCTTCCAGGTCTGCTCCAAGAGCAGCATGAAGCTGCCATGGAGTTTGGCTGCAGCAGCTTTGGGCAGAGAGAGCCCCAATGCCAGCCAGCAGCCACGGTGTCCATCTGAAGTCACAATCTGCTGGGCTGGAGTTGCAAAGGGATGAAACCAAAAACCTGATAATTTTGAAAAAATAATGGTGATATCCTCGAAATATTATTATCTCAAACAGAATCTAAAAATTTATATTTAAAGTCTGGCATAAATGGAGTGGCAACAGTAAGAATACATGTATCTGCATTCTTACTGTTTAAACAGTAAGAATACATGTTTCTGTAACATCCTGAGAAACTAGGAGAAGGTGGGGGGTAAGAGAGGGGGGAAAAAAAGGAATTATCACAGTAGCAATTTTGCACTCAGTTCCAGAGACTGCCGTATCATGTGCCATGGGCTGCCTGGATATCAGTAAATCTGCACACAGGTTAATCTCAGTTACAAAAGTTTCCTGTGATGCAGCCACAGGTAAAACAGTGTTTTTATGAAGATACATGAAGGTCTACAGGTGTCAGACAAGGATACCTAACTTTCCTGAAGGCTTCAGCCTAAACTTTCCATAGATCCAGGCTTTCCTTGAAGTGTCTTTTTAGTGTCCTCTCAGAAATTACAAACAGATTTTGGAGCTTGCCTGACTGTTGCCTCAGACAGTTTCTGTTCATTTGCTTTTTGCAGCCTGATGTGTGTGATCCTATGTTACCTTGGTGCCCTCTTACCTCTCAGAAACATTTTACATCCTCATATAAAAAGAGCAGAAAGTGCAAAAACTGATTTGATTAAATGAAAGGGGAGAGAAGACACAGTAAATTTTCATTAACTTTTAAGAATGTGTTTCCCAGATCAGCAGTTAGGAATTGCGTGTCTGCAGGGCCCAAATTACTCCAGACCAGTAAATCAGACTTGGAGATTGGTAAGAGATGAGACCCTTGTGTGGCATGCTGACAGAGGGCCAACTTCCAACCTCACTACATGGTTACACCAAGATGAATAAGAGATCAGAATCCAACCCAAAAGGTATTTCCCCTTTACTGGGTGATTAAAGGTAAAGATGACTTGTATGACCTGTGCATATCCACTCAAGGAAATTATAGAGCATTACTCAATAGCCGTGTTGACAGCTCAATATAACCCCCCCTTGAAGAATGCTAGAAGTAAAATCCTGGCCACAGAGTAGTCATTCAGATTTTTTTACTTTTATTCCCATTTGTAGGATTCCATCACAGGACAGGAGGGCAAGCTGTTTATGTTATTTAGAGATTGGCATAATAGTTTTCCCAGTGTAAGAGAGCAAGTCACCTATACTGCTTACAAAAATGGGAAAATTCCAGTAGACAAATTGGTTTTTGTGTTCATGTCTCTTCCCCTTCAAGGCACAAACCTTCATTAGTAAATACCAATTTAGAGTCTTGCTGCCCTCAGGAGTAGTCTGCAGGGAGGCACCACAGGTCCTCTTTACAGGATTGGAATTTACATGCACCATTCTCAAAGGAATAAAATTAATTACTACTTGTGAACAATGGTCTATGTGAATTATTTTGTCTTTGTATTTATTTAATATTCATCTTAAGAAATCCCACAGAGATGTTTTTAAGATTAAAAGACTGCTTTCCCTGTTGCCTGATATTACTGAAGATATATCAGGAGTTTCTTTGGGTGGTTTGATTGTTGCTGCATCTAGAAAATTTTTAAGGCAAAAGTAATTAATGAAACAAAAGAATGAAATAAGATTCAGTGAAGCAATTCTTGCTAAGAAAACTAAAAGCTTCACCCTTTAACTTTCGATTTTGCAAATGAATCAGTAATGAGAAATTCGTGTTTCAAGGCAAATTGATTGTTTGGGAGCACTATGCAAGTGCACTGGTTTGCTGACACAGAGCTGACTGCAGGATCAAGAAAACATGCTTTTGTGAGACAAAATTAAATAAATGAAAACACCAAATACTTACCTATCCAGAGTGTTCAATGAAAATTTCGATGTCAAAGCCTGCCAGTCTGTTCTTAATCCTCTGGTTTACAGTTTAACAATATGGACTGATCAGCAATTCTAAATCCTGACAAAGGTTGTCTATTTTTTTGGAATTTTATCTGACTGGCCAAGTAGATGGCTTAAGATACAGATAAAGATTAAAGTAATAATGAAAGAGAAACATTTTGGAACAGTGTGTAGACACCTGAGTTTCAAGTATTTCACAGGAGTAATGCTCGGCCAGTAATTCTTACCTATGTTGTTTGAAGCTGTTTGTTCAGAACTTCTCTAACTTGCCCTTTGTTTCTTTAGTTTGCTTGATACTTGATTTGCCTTTGGTTGCTTTTCATTTCTGTTTCACTATTTCAGCATTTGCTGCTTCTTTTTCTGTTTGTGTGTTGTGTGTTTGGGAAAGGGTATGTCTGTTCAAGACCTCATTGTTTATTGTAGATACAATATATGGTGTTGTGGAATAGCATGGGGATGCATTCGATTGAAAAGGCACTGTAGTGTTTCCTGAAAAAGAAGGGGAGTTGCATTTATTTATAAATGCATTATTTTGGTACTATAACTTTGAAAGTGATTTGGGATTTTTTTCTTTTTTTTTTTTTTTGTTTGAATTGGTTTTGGTTTTTTAGTTTTCCTTTTACATTTGATGAGCATAGAGTCATGCAGGTGCATGCATTCTTAAGTGAGCAAGGCCAGCATGTTTTTCTTAAGGCTTTTGAAAATTTGGTACACCATTTGTGAACTTTATTTACCTAGGCTATTTTTTAATTATATTTTTTTAATATCTTTTTTTTTTCTCCTGAATATACCTTGGTATACTTGGTTTCCATTGTACTTAAAAACTACCCTGATCTGCCTCTCCTTTTATGTATCTTGTGTAATAGATTTTGCAGGAGGTGCCTGGGAATTGTTGGTTTCCCTATAAAAGTGTGGTTTGTCCAGATTCTTTACTGTCTACATGATTGGGAGATGGACTGATTGCCCTATTTTTCCTTGATGATTTGGAGTTGTAAGAGTTGTCCAGCTGTTGCTTAATAAAATTTTGCAGACTAGAAAGTTGCTGATTTGTTTCTGTTGCATTCTGCATCTTGTCAAACACCTTAAGTACTTTTAAAGCAGATGATAAATCTGGGCTAGAACAACCTGAATAATAACCAGCCAGGTGCCATTGCACTTTCTCTTTTCAGGAACCGTACCCACAAGTTCCACTGGACATGGTGCATGTACCAGCCCCATCATACCTTGTGCCATTCACTTGAGAGGATGGATGGCAAAGATTTTCTGGTGGTAATGTTCCTATCTACCTGGATAATGTTCCTATCAACTGGTTCTTGTGATATGTCTACCCTGCTTGCTTTCTTTTTTAAGGAAATTACTTTTGGGGTTTGTGTACTTCTGATTTTGTCATTGGCAAACTGAAAACCTTAACATCACCACAAGGGATTTCCTCTGTCCTCTCATCTTTAACAACAAATGCTATGATGGCCAGTGTTTATTCTCTGGTTTCTTAAAAAAAAAAAAAAAAAAAAGATGGTAAAGCAGCTTACCTTGCCTCATGAACATCCCAGCTATGGCACAAATGAGGAAATCCTGGCATGGATCCTCATAATGGACCTAGGTTACCATTGGAGTTTTGCAGGGATCTGTGCTGGATCCTCACCTCTACATCATATTCATGGGTGGCCTAGAAAAAGTTTGAACATTGAGCTACAAAGTTTATTGATTATGTGAATTATTCAAAAAAGTAAAGGCAGTGGGCAATTGTCAAGAATCTCAGAAAGTCATCATGAAATGTGACAATGAAATGGCAGGTGAAACACAGCCTAGGTAAATGTGAAGTGATACATGGGGGGAAAAATCCTAATTTCACATTTGCAATAGTGATCTCTGCAGTGCTCTCTGTTACTCAGGGGAAACCTTTTGACAGAGTGATAGACAGTGCTCTGAAAACATCAGGTTGGTGCTCAGCAGCAGTCAAAAGAGGAAACTAAAATATTGGTAATGATTGGGAAAAGATCTGACAGCAAAGCAAAAGGTAAAGGATCGCTGTATAAAATTCCAGTTCACTGCACTTCACTTACTGTGCAGTGCTGGTCACAGAAAAGGGAGAGATGTAGAGGAGATTCATAGAAGTGCAGCAGAAGGCACAGATCAACATCTACATGAGGAGTTAGTGTGAAGTCTAGAACCCTTCACTCTGGAAAAGAAACAGCTTAAAGGAATTGCTGGAGGACCACCAGGACAGGAGTAGTGTTGAAAGGTGGATAGGGGTTACCTGTTGTCTCTTCCTGCAGAAAAACTAGGAACTATGAAATGAATATAAAGTCAGGCTCTGTGAAGAGGAGGAAGGGAAGACTCCCAGCCTCATGCCTGAATGCTTTGCACTGCAGCTGTGAAAAGTCCTCTTCTAGCTCGGAGGAGGAGTGCTGGGGCCCTGCCAGTGTTCATTAAATCTTCCTTAGCTCAGCTAAGGCATATACCAGGGTTATCTGATGAGTATTCAGATCAAACTGAACTTGTACTAAAATACAGAAATGATTAAATTAATAGTTAAGTTTGGAGACAGAGAAATGGAACAGAATATAGCTTATGGTCATGGCACTTTGCTGTGGCCTTTTGCTTTTTTGCTTTGCCTATAACGCCAGTGTTTACCTGAATTAGTGTCTGGCCAAGTGAGCTGAGCTGATTAACACAGTTTCCTTATAGATCAAGGTTCCAGAAGTTTCCAGGTTTTTTCTTCTTTGTGAAGGATATTGACTTAAAATATAGTCATCTTCTGCTTCCCTGCCCTTCTTGTGTTAATTTGGGGGTGTTCTGGCAGCTACAGCACTGGTAATTGATTCAGTCAGGGTAACAATCTGTATCTGCTTGGCTCGAGGGAACTGAGCAGGTGCAGCTTGGTTTGTTGTTCCAGAAGGTTGGTTTTGGAATGCCCCTTTCTGCTGGGTGCAACCAGCTAAGTTAACACATGTTGTCACTTGCAGTTTGTAAATAAACGTCAGACTTATTGCATCACCTTCTCCACGTGTTGGAACAGGAATGTGAATAAAAGCACAATGGATCTGTAACTGGGTCTGGAGAGAGAGGAGGTATGAAAGGAGACGAACAGATTTGGGGAGGGGACAATATTTAATCTGGGACTTTTAAAAGACAAGCTGGTAATACAGCAACTATTCATATAATTAAGTTCGTATATACAATTTAATAACTACTGGGTAGATCATGAACTTTTTCACCAAGACAGGTTATTGCTGTTGGTGTTCTCTTAGCAATGACATATTCCAGTTTATATTGCCATTCCTACCAAAATGACTATCGATAATAAAATAGCAATCTTTACTTACTGCTGTTTTTTTCAGAAGCAGCCCAGCTTTCATTATGCAATTTTAATGGGGGAGGAAGCTGAGTAATTACCTAGTTGTGAGAGAGTTGTACAAGATCAGAAAAAAACCAAAACAACCTGGAGCACTTCATACCAATCACAATTCATCTCAGACCTTTCATCTTGCTCCTATCCATTATAGATGTCTATTGCATACCCTCATTTTCTGTTCTGTTTAAAACTGACAAATTTCAAATCTTTGTTAGATCAAAGGGAAATCAATTCATCTGGGGGAATGTTTTGCTTCGTTGCATCTCTTGATACTTTTATCCTTTCCAGCTGTTCCACATTTTCTTCCATTTATCACTTCCCCATGGATAAGAAGGAAAGTTAGATTTGAACTCCAGGAAGTAACATTTCTTTGTTCTCTTTTCTCATTGCTCTCTGTGGCAATAGTCCTCTCTCTTAAAACAAGATTTTAGTCATTCCCTTTGTTGCACAGTTTTTGTGAGATTAATTTCTTCCTTTTTCTTTCAAAGCCATTTACCTATTTCTAACTTTTTTGTAATCTGAAAGAATGTTTATTTTAGAGAAGAGTCTGTATAAGGCTGTTATAGCCAAAGGAAGATGCTAAGGATGATTTAAATGTCATGGAGTTTTCTAATTGCCTCATGGAGAGGCAGCCAAATGCAGGGTTTCATCTGCAGAAGTCATGTAACTGTGATTTGACTTTTAAGTGCCTTCTCTGTCTCATTTATGATTTTTCTAATGAGAGAAGCATCCTTGTTTTCATCAGGCCTATGAACATACCTTAGGATTTTTGTCCTTGAGCTGATGTGGCAGCTAGTGTCATCTGATGTGGCAAATGGCACATGTTGTCACTTGTGGTTTGTAAATAAACTTCAAGCTCATTGCATCATTTTAACAGGTTTTATTTGTGTGGCTTAAAGAGTCTCTAAAGCCAAGATTCTATTTTCGTTCAAAAACCCACTGCTAGTATTGCTATTTATAGGATACTAATAATTTTATCTGAAGTTTAAACTATACACAGGTAGATTTGTGAATTTTAGTAGATTTGTGTCAAAAGAAAACAAGTGTGAAAAGAGAGAAGACATCTTTCTAAAACCCACAGCACATATATAATTCACACTGGAAGTTCTGCTATAAACTTCAGAAGTTCCCAATGCTGATAGTGTTTTCTCAAGCCATAAACTGAGAGAGCATCATCTGGAGAACTGCCAGAATCCACAATTAGATTCCACTTTTGGAGATTATGGAAAACTCAAGTAAGAGTAAGAATGACACAGACTGAGACACTTTCATCAGAAGCACTGCAGTTTATGCATAACAAAAAAGTTCTCCAAAGAGCAAGGCAGTAAATCTGAGAAAGGAGAGGTTTCTGGGAAGTCAGGGAAGATGTGGGGTGGGGGACCAGTAGCATATGAGGCAGAATGTCAAGTAAGGACAAAAAAACCTCCTGCTGAATGGAAGCATGAGCCTGAATCACTTGTATTCAGATATATCAATGCAAAATGCACAATAATGGTCATCCATTGACATCATCACTAGAAAGAAACTTTTTTTTTTTTGGTGGAAATTTTTACTGTGTTTACTATGTGAATATTAAATGTGAAAAGAATCAAAATACAGTGGTAGATGGTGGAAATGATGGCCTCAAGTCTAAATATTCTGAAACAGAAAATGTTGCACACTAAGAGCAATTCCCATTCCATAAGAAAATATATTCATTTATTCGAAGATAATAAAAATTAACAACCTCACAGAAAGATTGCTGGCAACTCTGGAGTTATAAGCAAGCCAATGAAGAAAAGATCCTAGACATGCATCTGGATAGGTCTGAAAGATTAAAACATGGAATTAATGAAGATAATCAATATTTATGATGTGCCAAAAGCTGTTGCATTAATCTACTATGTGTGGATTCCTGAGTGCAAGACACAAAGTTGAAAACAATTTCATCAAAAGAAAAGATTATTAAAATTATTTTGACAACTGATGATGTCAACTCATCAGTCTTTAAATTGGATCTCTACATTCTTTTGGAAGAATTCTAGTGTGGCATGCAACTGAAGTAATCAGCTAAAGAAATTCAAAGAACAAGATGTACAATGAAATTTGTAGATTTGACATCTATAGATTTTTATGTTAGGCAATAATTATATGAATGAGTTAGTAATCATACAGTGCAACTGACAGCCATGATTCAACTGATTAACTTTAAGATAACTCATGAAGAGTTAGTAAATATGACTTCAAAATATCAGGTGAGTGTTAAAACTTTGCTAGAAAAGTTTGAGGGCACAGTGGTGTGAATGAGGCAGATGCTGTTAATCCGTTTACTGCTCAGCCATTTTCCTCTCTGATGTTGATAAAATATTAAAGTCTGCAAAGTTAGGGAAGAAGAATGTAATGATACTGGGAGGAATTGGTTTAGACATGATTCAGCTACATAGTAACATTATAACTAGACATCCAAGTAGAAAAATAAAATGTTTTCAAGGACCAACAGAAAGAATGGAGTTGGAAGGTACTTGGGAAAGGACACTGGAGGAATTTCCTAGCAAAAATATGAATTGTTGTACAACACAGAGATTGAGGATTGCCTGTGTATTACCTAGGCACTGGCAACACTGGATTGTTACAATTGTGATTCCCGCTGATATCATCTCTGTAAATACAGAATGAATTTAATCCAAAGAACGAAGTGATAGCTAAGTGTTGGCACCATCAGGCCATTAGCACCAACCAAGTGAAGCTGCAGAATTCATGGAATGTTTGATGTTTCCAAAAGATGGCAGAAGAAAGAGAAAGGTTCAGATTGATACAACAGAGGGTGCAAAGCATGTGTTCATTTCAAGAACAGAACTGTGGAAATTAGAAGAACATAGAACTGTGTGGCTATGGAAGAAGGTTTTTAATCCCATCAGCAGCCCAATCCTCATCAAATTTATGGAAAAACAGCCATAATTACCACTGAAGACATTTGTACTTGAACTTAGCCTGGGATGCAGCAGTTTTCTATCTTAGCCAGAACACGTGATGATTGAAGTACAAGCCTAGGCAAGATTCACAGGCATCTGTGAAGTCAAATGCTCCCCTGAGGCTGATGTTTGTGGATCTGAAACAAGTCTCTGTGTCTTGTTTGGGTTGTTAACACTGCTGGGAGGGAGGAAAAGTTGGGACGCAGAAAACTCATGCAGGTGTAGTAGCAAGAACTGGAGAGTGCATCCGATGCCTTTGAAACATAAGTGAGGTGAAATCCTGTGGTGGGCAGTACTTGGTGTCACTTGGTTTCTTGTACTGGCCTTTCTGCCAGAAGGGTGAAGTAGGTCCTTGCTGTCCATGGGCTGTGTACAGTTACACTGGAATCTGGAGGCAGTTCCCGCAGTGCAAACCTCTCACTCAGTCCTATAAGGTGTGGCCAAGCAAGCGGCACCCAGAAGAATGTGGACAGGGAGTGGATGTTTGGATCCTCCCCACCATGGCTGCCTGTCACAGTTTTTGTCAGGTGTGGAGTCTGTGCTCATTGTACGTGTCAAAATTGGTAATGCTGCTGCTTGAACAAAGAGCTGCAAACTGCAGCCCTCTGCAGGTGCTAGCTGCAACTCTGCCTAACAGAAGATCAAAATAAATACTGAATAATAACATAATTTCATTGAGACTTTTAAACAATACAGGGGAATTATTTTGTTTGAAATAGAATCTTACAAGTGTGTTATCGTTTATAAACATGCTAAGGTAAAATACTGTGGTGTCTGTTTAGGATGCTTTTAAACAGTAAATGTATATAATTCTAATTATATAAATTATCAATTTTTTTACTGATAAACGTGTGAAGCTTAAATGTTACAATGCATAAAATATGTTGTCAACAGGTAGGGCACCATTTTAAAAAGCTTAATTGTTACTTTAAAGCTACCAAAGGCTGTAGGATCTGAAAAAAAAATCTGGCAACACAGATGTCTTCAAAAGCATTATTAAAGTTAGCTTCTTCAAATGACTCCAGCATCTGAATTTTCTGACCTTGGTTCATTGACTCTGTGAGCTGAATGCTACTCCCAGGAGCTTCACACACAGCAAGCTCACCAAGTTAGCTGCATATTCCCCCCAGGTGCTTCCTCGCAATGACTTTTCTAATGCAGTGACACAGAGAAGCCCTCTAACTACTGTTATCTGTGCTTGACTCAGAGTGATTGAATAAGCCAGCTTTTCAGCTCCACAGTGTTGCATTCTAATAGCTTCCCTTTTATTGCCTTGTTCTTTATTTCCCTGGATGTACTCATCGAGCCAATCTAAAAGGACAAAAAAATCAAAATAAAACCAACTTCAGCACAACACTTCGGCTTTCCAGCTGTGTTACACTGAGCACACCAGAGAGCCTCAAAGGAATTTGATCTATTGGTGATGAGTAGGTTGGAGGGGGTGGCAAGGGTGGGCAGGGGCTTTTCATGACACCACAAGAATGAAGAGAAAACATCCACAAAGCAAACAGCAGTTCCTGAGGTGCACCTGTGGCAGGAACAGGAAGGCAGGACTGTTCACCCTAATTCATTGGGCCTGCATGAATTCATTGAGAGGGAACTTTCCTATGGAGCAGGTGATGAAAAAAATACAGGCTGCAGCAGTAGAGACTGAACATAACCTTTGGAAAGCCATAGATCAGAGAACTGCAGGCTGCAGCAGTGTCTTATAGTATGTCACAAAAATAAAGTGACACAGATCCTTGCTGCAACAGAAGTCACATGGGACTGCAAAGCAGTGGGTTTCAGCAAACTAGCAGGAGGAATACTCATTGTAATTCCCTGAGGGACCAGACAGTACACCCACAGGCATCCAGAAGAGACAGCTGGGATCATCAAAGAATTTTGAGTCTTGAGAGCAGTGCTGAGATGTGAGAAAGCAAATTGTTATGCTGGATTGCTCATGGTACAGATGCAACGAGTAGTACCCAGGACATGGATTTGGTATAAACTGGGATCCAAAGAACTGTAATTTTGATACTTCCCAGCTCTCTCTTGTGGACAGCAGTAACTGGATGGAATCCTACTATAGCTTGAAACATACTGTACAGCCCCCTAATAAAATGCTTCTAAAGAAATTCCTTTCTCACATAAGTAAAGTATAGAGGCATTAGGCAGTGTATCAAGAGATTCAAAGCTCTGGAGCCAATTCTGCAGTTTTAGCTCTAAAGAAAATCATCTCTCTCCAAAGTACATGAGGTACAAAGTACATGAGCTAACTTTGAGAAAAAATGTGGGAGTCTACCAGCTCTACTTTGTCACCCTGAGCGATGCAAGATGGTATCACACACTCCTTACTGTGGGAGAACATATTGCTAGACTTGAGCACAGTTAACTCCTTCCTTCCCTTTATGCTCAAATTCAGGGGTAAATCAAGCACCACATCAAGTCTCCTGCCAAACTCATTCCTCAGTATAGTTAATGACTTGCAGTAGTAACCAGAACTGATCTGGGTCAGTTCATCCTGTTTCAATGTTTTTTGAGGAGTCGAGACTGGACTAGTGTTTCATCAAGAGTGGCTCACAGCAGGCTGAGGAGAATTCCAGCCAACTGGTGGGCAGTTTTAATGTATTTTATACAGTCTGATATATTCTAGGAGCCTGGCAAAATGCTTAGCTAACAATATTTGGAAAAAGAATATAGACAGCAGGAAGTAGACCAGCCATGTGGGCAAAATAAGAAGTATTATACTGGAGTCAGTTGAAAACTGGAACATAAGGACGTAAACCTTGAGAAAGTACTTTTATGTTATTCTGGAAGAAAAAAAGAGTTTTTATCCCACTGTGTACTTTGACATTATTATTTGAGATTATTACCTCAATTTGTAGATAAAATTTCATTCACAGGGCATTTGATAAAATAGTGCCTGGGGTTTCAATAAAGAAATCAGCAATAGCTCGTGTGAATGAGGTGGGCTTTAAATGGATTGTGAATGAAACTAAGGATCTTACAAAGCAGCCTGCAATGTGGAATCCTTGCTGGGTGGAGCATTTCTGGTGGGATTTGGCGAGAGACAAGTGCGAGATCTGACAGTAAAGAGGGCTCAAAAGCAGATACAGCGCTGTGGTTGATCAAATCTTTATGTGGCATAAAACTGCCAGAAAGGTGAATAGCACTAAGGACAAGGCAATAAAACATTGCTGACAAAATGCATTTTTAATGTGGGCAAATGCAAAGCTATGCATTTAGGAGCAAAGAATGTGGCCACATCTTCAAAATCAGTAATTTAGCTCTAAGTACTGCGGAACTGATTTGGAGGCACAGGTTAAAGCAGGCATCTCAGTAGGGGATGTTAGCAATCCTGAGATCTTCCTGCAAAAAGAGCTAGTACAATCCTCAGATCTGTAAGTAGGGCAGTGGGAGGAGGGAACAGATTTCACCTGATAAAATACAGGGTCTGCTACTGCTGGCCAAGCTTCTAAGCTGTCTTACAAGAAGGGAGAGTGTTGAAAAACTATAGTTCAAAAACAGAAGAAAATGCCTTGCAGCAAGAGATCTGTCTGCTTAGCTTATTTCAGACAAAAGCATAATTAAGTAATTCTCACTATCTTAAAAAACTTAACTGAATTAAAATACTGGTATCAAAAGGCACTTTAATTTAGCAGGAAAAGGCACAACAAGCAGTAATGTCTGGGAGCTGGAGCCAAGTACAAAAAGAAGCAAGACACACTTAATGATGAAAATTATTAACATTGGAACAAGCTCAAAGAAGTCGTGGATTCTCCATTCTATGAAGTGTTCCAAACAAGGCTGCTTCAGTTAGATGAATTTGGATAGATACAGAGGTAAATGTGTGAAACATGCAATGACCAAAGGCAAACTGTCTCCAGATGAACAGGCAAGGTCTTGGTTCTCCCATCAGCCAGATGATGACCTGTCTGGAGGACTCTCCTCCTCTTTCACTGCCTGCATGCCCAGTTTTCTTTCTTTCCTACAAGGAGAAGTGAGGGCCTGAGGATAAGGAGTCCCTGTCTCTTGTGGGCTCGTGATTTAACCACACATGTTCCCAGGCCTGGGACCTTAGAAATATGCCCAAGTCCTGCAAATTAGCTGTAGTCTTAAATGGCTGAGGAGGAGACCCATTTGTTGGTTTGCACAAGAAAAAGCTAATTCATTCCAGTGGGCTGCAAACACATGCTGGAAACCCTGTATTTTTAAAGGTTTTCCATTACTTTGTAAAAACAGAGTCATATGCTATTTATAACTGGGTATGCATCTTTGTAGTTCAGAGCAGAAATGCCTGACTGGAGAAAGGAGACTCCCAAGCAAAGAATGAAGCCCTCCCCTGGTGATGCTGCATGCTTCTAGTTAGATCTAGCAGCACCTAGAGGGTCTCACTATTCATTAATGTGTGACTGCATATGTAAAAAATAATCAGCTTCTAAAAGGAGAGAAGTTTTCCAAAATATCTGTCACTTTTCCCTATTTCTACATTAGTTTTAATTGCTTCCCTCGAGATGTGTACAGACAACAGTTCAGAAAGGGAAGAATGATAAACAATGGAAAAGTACCATGTAACCTCCTATGTGAATAATGAATGTGAATATGTGGAGCAGGTAGCCAGGTGCTGGCAGGGGGAGCTGCAGGGCTGGGTCCTGCGGGAAGGGGCCAGCGCTGCCCTGCAGGATGGGGACAGCTTCAAATTGGACCCAGCACAGGACACAGCTGAGCACACACAGGCACAGCTGGTGGCACCTCTGTGGAAACATATTTAAGTTAGGGCACAGGCAAGAGGAGGGGACAAAAAGACTGAGAAGCAGCAGAGGAATGACAGGAATAGCGGATTTGTCTTTACAAACAAGCTGTGGTTCTGCTGCTAGCTAAAACTAGCACTGGGAGATAAAAGAAACAATGGGAAGGATTCCACTGATTGATGAATGGAAAAATATATTTGCCTTTACAAATAAACTATAGGTTTGCTGATAAATGAAATCAAACATTGAAAGATGAGAGAAACAATGGGGAAGAAAAACCCCTAAATTCCATAAGAATTAAAAATTAAAAGGAGGGTTATACATTAGAGGGAAATCTTTGGTATCAGGCATTTTGGGAAGTCTGTGCCTCTCAAGTACCTCAGCCAATGGGGACAGAGAAGGGACATGCAGCCAGGAAATTAGGATAAAAAGGGAAGCTCCATTCTCCGAAAATTTGAGAGACCCCAGGGGAATGCGTCATGGCCTCTCCCTTTATTCAAATAAAGTAAAAGCGCTCCTCTGTCTCCTTTTGGGGCATAAACCTCTGATGTTTGTGGATTAATTTTCCTAACACCAAGGTAGGAGAAGGAGGAGGTGCTTCATTGTGGGGTACCCCCCCGCCCCTTCCCCAAGAGTCTGTGGTTTGTTGTTATCCCAAATCAGTGCCCAAACGTTTATCTCAATCGACAGTAAATTAAGTTAATTTCCCTGAGTAAAGTCTAGTTTTCTCCAAACAGTAATTGGGAATTGATCTCCCTGTCTTTATCTCTACTCGTGATCTTGTTTACTCTGGTCCTTTTTATTTTCTCCCCTATCCAGCTGGTTTCAGGGAAGGGAGTAGGAGCGAGCAAGCAATTGGGTGGGAGTTTTACTGCTCATCCAGGGTCAACCCGCCACACATTTTTAGTCTGAGATTATAAAATGTGCATGATTATTAGTCCATCCTAATTATTCTTGAGAGATAAGACTGTTTCTTACAACAGACATGAATTTCAAAGGAAGAGTAATAGGCATCTCAAAATCAAAACAAAGGTGTTCTGCCTAAAATAGGCATAGTAAAAGTGCTGGATGTGTCATTACATGTATTTTCTCAAACATTGTGAAACTTTTTAGAAAAATACATCTATGTAGCTTGAACATTGTGTTTAAAACTTTCTTTGAAATATGCCTGCAGCAATATGCTGTGTGAGAACTGAAAAGTAAACACAGTAATCTCTTTAGTGGACTAAGATAACTAAAATACAAGTCACTGCAGTTAAAAATATGCAGTTGGTCTAAAGTCTCCACTAGTTGTTACCTAGATATCACAAGTTGTTGAGTTTTTATTTCCCTTAGTCATATTCCTTTTAATACCAGTGGGATATTTAAGCTAATAAATGCCACTAGTAATTATTATTCAAGGTGCAGTTGGCATTTGAAAGCCAGTAATCAGAGTGAAACACCATATTAAATGTTAATTTATATATAGGACAAGCAATCTAGTTATGCTCCCATTTCAGTCTTCCCATTGCTCTCAACATGACAGTTGAGAGAAAAGCAGTCCAGGCAAGAGAAAAGCAATCCCAACCCAACAGGGACACAGAGCATGAACAGGTGTGATCAGCATTCCTCTTTGTCTTCCTTGAAATCGCCTCACAAGAGATTCCTCTTCAATTTTGATCAAAAGAGATTCAAAATCTTATTTTATTTTCTTGTCCTCACATCTCTTCAAAGCAGTATAGAGGCAGGGAAGATTCATCTCCAAAGAGACAGGGAGAGAGTGCTGAGTGTTTCTTGCTGCTGCTGTGAGGGTCAGGACTGCCAGCTGCAGCCAACTGTGAGGAGCTTTATTCCTCCCAGCGATGACAAGAGCAGCTGCGGCTCCAAAGCCGCTGTCAGCTCAGAGATGATTTGTTATGGGTGATCTGTCACAGCTGGGCTGTCCCAGCTGTGCTTCTGTGCCACCTCTTCAAATAAAGGAGAAGCTTTGCATCACAGTGAACACCGCCCTCCTGCCGAAAAACGTCACCTTGCTGTCCCCAGCACGCTGCTGCAATCCTCTTCGTGCTCAGCAAGGGCTGCGTGACAACAGCTGAGTCACGTCATCCTCACATCACCGCTTAGCTGTGACAAGAGTCTTCTGGCAGGAGAAGGCAGTCAAGCCATGATGGCCTTGGGCAAGGCAAGGGTTATTCTCTTTCAGAGTTAAGGCAGCAGTGAATAACAGGGCAGGTGGACCAAAGTCACAAGTTTTCTGTGGTGCTCACTATGGTTTCTACTCTGAGGTTTGGGGATTCTTAGTGACAATGCCCATATGTGGTGAGACTTAGGGGCATAAATGAAGCTGTGTAACAGCAGCACAGGTTCTCTTATCTTGGCAGTCAGTGCAGATGTGTGCTTGTTTCTGTGTCATCTGATGTACCCATCCTCAATTCCATGTGGAAGGAAAAAGGCAGTTGCTCTTTTCAGCCAGCAGCTGCCACTACTGCCTTTCTCTGTCTCAAAACAGTTTTGAGGGAGAAAGTGTTTGTTAAGCAGGAGGATTTCTGTTTGTTTGAAGGGTTTGTTCCTTTACTGGAATAAAAAAAAGGGGAAAGAAGGGGACTTGAGTTGGCAGCATTTATTCCCTTAACTTCTCAGCACCAGCTGCTATTGCTTCTGAGAGAGTCCAGAGTAATAACCCTGGTGCTTTTCCATGGATTGCTAAGCTTTGTATTTAACCACTACCACAATATAATTACATGTGGCTGATGCTGCAAAAGGCTCACTATACACAGGGGGAGAACCAGGAAGAATAATGAGAAGGGGGACTTCTGATAAGCTCCACCCTCAAAAATAAACTCTTTCCACTTTATGTGATTTGATGCAGTGCAGATGTTGATTACATC
The DNA here is from genome assembly GCF_000277835.1 of Geospiza fortis. Lineage (NCBI taxonomy): Eukaryota > Metazoa > Chordata > Aves > Passeriformes > Thraupidae > Geospiza > Geospiza fortis. The sequence continues at coordinate 6,118,563 of NW_005054316.1, read as the reverse complement.
TTAGTCTTGGGGCTTTTCTCTCCCTCATGAAGTCCAGAAGCACTCAGGGGATGAATTCAGTTCCAAATGCTTAAATTCTAACTGAGATTTTTAAGATTCAGCAGTACTTTAGATCGGTTTATTCTTAGATGTGGTTTGATGCTACCTCTCTTTTATCATGTGCTGTGAAAATCAGCAAAATCAGACTGACACCGAAGGTGCCGTGCTCGGATAGATGAGCTGGGGTACCCTGAAATGAGTGGGGTAAGTCATGCCCAGTGCTGGTTATCTGCTGGTTACTCTTCACCTTATTTGCAAAACTGTCTATGAAACCTTGGCCTCCCTTTGCTTTTACTTAAGTTGTGCTTCCTACAGAACCAAACATATTTCTGTGCCAGCCCAGTGCTGTGACAGCTCTGGACAGGAAAGATGGACAGCCAATCATGGGAAAAGAATGATCTGTTAGGTCTGCAAGGCTGGGTAAGTGCAGCAAGCTGAAATGTTCCATTCATCAGATATCAGATCTTCACAAAAGAAAACAGATTGGTTGTGACGGCTGTCACAAGGGTGTTTGGGTGAAGAAAGAGACGAGATGGTTGACTCTATGATCAGAAGGTTTGATTTATTATGATATATACATCTATTTAAACTATACTAAAAAGAAAAAGCAGGAGAGCTTTTCAGAAGCTGCTAACCTAAGAATAGAAAAGTAAAGAAATGATAACAAATGAGCTGGCTTTGACAAACTGCGAGAGCTAGCTCTGCTGTGACTGGTCACTGAACTAAAACATCTACTCCGGACTAATCACAGATTTACTTGTTGCATTCTACAGCAGCAGACAATCTATTGTTTACATCTTGTTGCTGAACTTCTTAGCTTAAGCAGGAAAAATCTTGAGAGAGGATTTTTCATAAAAGAAATGTCTGTGACAATTGGTAGTTTTAATAGAAGTGTCTGTTTGATATTAAAAATATGTTTTAATGCTTCTCTTGTTTACTAAAATAAGGAAACCTGAAATTTCTTTGACAAAAAGGTTTGGATGCAAGCTAAATTTTTTTTTTGCCTTAAAATTGTTACTTAGGAATTGCATACAACCCCGAGTCCTGCTTATTTTGTCAATGTATTGAAGTGTTGTGGAGATTCAAAATGCATTCTTGACCTCCTTAGAGTCTTTTGAGTGTTTAATATGGACCACCATGTGAATATACAGTTGCTTGTGTCTTCCCACAAGTTTTGCTATTCACAAGCCTAATTTTAATTCTATAATATCTGGTTTTTGTTGGTTGAAACATTGTCTGATTTTTTTGATAGCAGAAGTTGGTGGGTTAATATGTGGTCAATGCTAACACCTTCTCTGTGAATAACCTGCCAGCCTTCCATAGAAGGTGTGGAACTCTCCCATGGCATTTGAGGTGTAGAGAGACAAACACCATTGGAAGCCAGCCTGGATAATGTTCAGCACAACAAAGAACTGTGTGTCTGGAATGATGCTGCTCTCAAAAATGAACAAACCAACCAAATAACCCCTTTGTCTCTGACTTAAATGTGCATGTGGCTTTTATCTGCTGCTATGTCTTCTCAAGCTTAGAAATATTCATAGCTAGGAAATCCTTGGTCAGAGATGAACCTTCCTTTCTCGCCCACCTGCTGGGGAAAATGAACTGTCTGTCCCTCTCCCACTGCGCCACCAGGAGTAACCTCTTCCTAGCACACATTTGTGAAAGATCAATTTAAGTGAAAATGCATGTTCCAGTCTTAGTATGTGATAAAATACAGACTAAGGGCAAGGCTGGCAAATAACCCAGCCCAGCTTCCTGAATGTCAACAGGGAAGATGTTTACATGAGAGGAGCAGTACAGAAGACTTTGATATTTATACCTTCTAGACACAATGATTGCATATCAAGAGTAACAGAATTTTTGCTTTTAATCTGGATATCATCACTGCCATTAGTTAGTAGAAATTAAGGCTTCAACTGATTGAATAATTTAAACGAGTTTAATTTGAAATTGTTTATGAAGGAAAGCTTAATATGAATGAAGCTAACATGATGCTCTGTAAACTGACTAGAGTTCAGTTCAGAGGTTCTAGATTTAGACAATGTAAACAGCATCATTCTTAGTTTTGGACCATTTACAGTGTCATGACCATGAAAAGTGGATTTAGCATAGGGTTTCTTTTACATACCTGCTATGTTGGGGAAAAGAAGCAATAAAAATCAGGGCATTTATTTTACATAGAGCTGGTATGCTTTTAAGGAAAAAGCAGTTTTATTTAAAAAAATAAAATAAAAAATAAAAGAGATATTTTTAGCAGCGATAATGCGAGCTCGTTGCTGACTCCCCGGCCCCGGCCGCCCCTCTCCGTGGTGCTGAAGCGGCTCCCG
>NW_005054316.1:6109277-6115755 GCF_000277835.1 Geospiza fortis | reverse complement strand
GGGCTGCTCCAGGCGAGCGCCCGGATCCATCCCGCAGCCCGGCGGCAGAGGGGCCGGGGGATGTGCTCCGGCAGAGCCCCCCGATCGGACAGCCCAGCCCCACGCCTCTCTTCCTGCCCTCACCTGTTAACACCCATACACAGGCAATTTCCATCTGCGCCCCTCCGTGCTACCACTTTTCCACTGTCGTAGCAGGCAAGGATGTGTTCTAGAGGCAGCAGCGAAACAATCCTGGAACGGGGTAAGAATAGATTAGGAAAATGAGAGTGGTTGGCAAAGGTTGAGGTCAGAAGGGATAGATATGCTGCCTGGGCTACACCTGCATTTCTTCAGAGCCTTGCCTTGTCTGTGACTGACCAGTGATGGCTGGAGAGTATGGATGGTTTGAGATTACACAAGGCTAGGAAGGGCTCCAAGGGTTGGACACCTCGGTTATAAATGAAAGGAATTTTTGAATTGAAGGAAGTTTCTGAAAAAGTAGAATGAACATCAGGAGAAACAGGTGCCAGGAACTATGCAGAGAATGGATGCTGTTCAGCTACACAAATACAAGGTGGGGAACAGTTATATGACATTTTTGTCTTAAAAGGGTATAGAAATATAGAAAATAGCCTCTTTCAACAATGACATTGTCTTATACACATGAAGAAGGTAAATGTACAGCAGAAGCATGAGATGTGAGAGTTACACCACCTACTTTAGTCAACACTCCAGACCTTACAAGCTGTGTCCAATTCTGAGCACCACACTTCAAGGGCCTGTCAGTGGAAGAGAGGATAAGACAGGGATCTGGATAACCAAAAGTCTTGAAAGCATAGCTTTGAGGAAAATTTGAGATTACTTCCCCAAAAGAACAAACATTGAAGTTGGAGGAATAGGAATTTCTGTAAAGAGAAACTTCATGTTCATCTTGGACAAAACAGTACAGAGTAATATTAACTGAAGCAATAATAGTTCTTGTTAGACATCAAGAAAAAAAATCTGAATGGGAAGGATGGCAAAACACTACAAGAAAGGATTATCCAGAGAGACTCCAGCATCTCTATCATTGGAAAGTTTTAAAAACTTTTGACAAACACATCCCAGGAAAGTCTTAGATCTGGCAGATGCTGTCCTAAGAGAGAAAGAAAGATGAGGTACCTTATAAAGCCTCTTTCAGATCTATTTTTCTGTGCATCTGGGCAGTCTGCTTCTGCACAGTACCCCACCTGTTCTGCTTAAGTCATTTGACTTCAGAATGTGGTTTTTCCCAGTGAAGGGGCAGGTGGTCCATTAGATGGAGTTTGTCTCCTTATTCACAACATCAAAGACTACAGAGCCACAGAGCTTGGAAACACTGACAGCTTGTCAGAGTCTAATAAAACCACGGTCTTTCCTGGCAAAACAGCGGCTCCTTACACTTGAGCATGCTGTGAGAAGCCATGGGAGGTGATAAGGAGTGATGGCAATGTACCTGTGTGCATCTGGCAGCCCAATGAGGAATACTGGCACTAGAATGGAGAAGGAGGGGAGGCATTAACTTGTTGAATTAACAAATAAGAGATCCTGGGAGACACATCTGTTCAGCTTTATTTCTAGAAGAATCTTGAGCTCTCCAAGATAAACTATTGTTAATTCATTTTTATGACCTTAAGGGCGTATGGAGGGACTTTCTGCATTGAAAAGATGCTACCTCAGTGAATCAAATGAGCTTGCAGAGTTGGTGCTAGATTGCTCTTTCTTCAGTGACAATACTCCCAAGAGTTGCCTGTCATCTAGAATGAAATGGAGTAATACTGAACTCTTAGCATGGAAATAATACTTCCTGATTTACAAGTCATGCTAGTAATTCCCTGCATTCCCAAGATCTTAACCTAAGTGACCTGGTGTAAAGAGAGTTACTACCACTGCATACCTGCTGTTCTGGCGAGTGCTTCCCTTCAGCACCGTGCGTGGATGTAGCAATGGCACCTTGCTTTTTAGATTCCTGGTGTGGAGGAGGGTTCCTTGATGCTACCATGCATTCTTCTTACAAGCAACTCTTACTTACGGGAAGGAGAATTCGATTTTTGATCCTCTTGTCCCTCTTTGTTTTACTCAGGATGTTTGGTCAGGTTATAAATGAGCACACTCTGGGATGTAATGTAGACTTTACTGCTCTGACAGCAGGTGACAGCTCCCCTGCTTCTCTAAGGCATTTTGAGTAGACTATTGGTATGAAAAGAGCTTAGTACCAATGTTACTAAAACACATTTTTGTCTCTTTGACATGCTAGCAATGAGATACCAAAGCTTACCAGAAGACACCAGGCTTCCCAATCAGCTGCAGATATTTTTCAGTGGGAATTTCATAACTCTATCACCTAGCTGGTGTTGAAGAGTTCAGCTTGCTGGAAACATTTTGATAGGAATTGACAGGAGAGAGCAGGAGGGTGGCCAAATTGTGGTCTGACATCAGAGTTGCAAAACTGCAACATGGCATTCCTGAAAAATCAATTTCTAGGTTAATGTACATGTCCCACTGGCCAATCAGCTTATATAGAGAAGCACAGTGTTGATGCTGAATTTAGTAATAATACCTAGAGACTGAGATAGATGTCCTTCAATCTGCCCTGCTTTACACAAGGGACAAACTTTAAACTCCTATAATGTAATAATATGACATTTTGTACATCAAAAGGAAAATACTATATATAGGACATCACAAAAAGTATTTTTAAACTTGCAACATTAATTAATGCTTGATGTTACACAGACAATCTTCAAACCATGTGGGAAAATTTCATTGACTGTGGTTCTGCTCCTTTGGCAAAAAGACCAGAGAATACCACATCATTTGACTCAGCAATAAGGAGAAGCTGTTCATTTTTCCTTAGAGAACTGGTACTTGTGTGCTTCTGAGGAGAAACCTGAAGTTGCCAGAGAAGACTGTTGTGATAAAATATACATTTCTTCACACCAATATACATCTTCTACCCAGGCCAAAGTGCAAGTCTGTGAGAAGCTGTGGGGTCAACAAGACCTTGTTGGAGTAAGGTTCATGATGCCTTCACCCTTCACCCAGGCAGGATCTTCAGGCTGCTTTGAGCCAGAGCTGGTACCCTTCTCTTGTTCTTTCATGGTCCTGGCAATTGGAAGAACCTGAATGCCCCCAATGGGAAGTATCTAGCTAGGGCCAGAACGCTTGAAACAGAGAGAGGAGGAGACTAACACTGTAGCTTCATGGTTGCTTTAAGCTGCCATAAGCTGGCTCTGTGGCTGGGAAAAGCCATCCTAGCTCTCATTTCCCTGGTCACACATTTCTGCTCTTTCCTCATCCACGCACAACTCAGATGATTTCCATTATTTGATTCACCAGTCCACTGCACTAACATGAGTGCTGGCAAAATTGAAAGAGCTCCAGCTAGAGAGAGGCTGGATTTCACCTGTTGTCACTGAAGCTGTGACTGTGAGCCATGAAAGCATAAACTGGCCATGAAAGTACAGCTTCAGTGCTAAGGTGCTCAGTTTAAGTAGAATCCAGCTGAGTGAGCATTCAGCCTCCTGTTGATAGCTCAGTCTGCCTTCTCTTGCAAGCCTCATTCATCACACACTGTCCAGCTCCTACAACTGATGAGGCAGGCTGCAGCTTCTTGCACTATTTCATCCCAGAGCAGGTCAGACAAGGCACTCAGTGGCATCTTCTTGGAAGAAGCAGTGAGACTGACTGACTCTGTGAAGAGAGAGGAGTTTCAAAGTGTCTTCCCTCCAAGTGTTTAGTTTGTGAACTCAGTGCCAAAATTTTCACAAAAAATAGCATGAAATGTACATGTTTACAGTGTATTCAGAACCCTTTGTAAGTTGGTAGATGGCAAAGAGAAATGTGGTCCCATGGCTAATTGAAGTTACCTGGATTTCAAGCTCTGCCACCCACAGTTCTCCAAGTGACTTTTGGCAAGGCTCAGTCTCTGTGCTTCAAGTTTCCTACCTGTCAATGAGAAGAACATAGTTTTGGTTTGAGGATAATAAATGGACGTTAGTGAGACACCTGAGTGCCAGAGAGGTTGGAGCAGTCCTTGGAACAGCTCAGCTGTGTGCACATAAATAGAAGTGTAACTGCAGAGAGTCATAACTCCATAACCATACTTCCCAGAACACTGGGAATGGTCACAGATGCTGTAAGCACCATTCCATCATTTTTCTGGCCAGGGAGAACTTGTTGGAGAAGCCTGAAGTGTGCTGAAAGCAACACAATGCATGTCATAGTCATCCATGACCTAATGGCCAATTGTGGCCAATTGGCTTGGCAGTGATGATAACTTGTTCTGAGCAGATACACTTTGTTAAGTTGTCCTGATTACTCAAAGCTTTATTTTCTTTCCCCCAAGTAATTCTTGTCTACAGTTTAAACTCTCATTGATTTAAAATGCATGGACACCTTTTCTTCATCAATTGGTACTATGTATTTCTCAAGGCAGCTATTTTTATGAGATTACCAAGTGATCATCAGTGCTGTAAATGTATTCCATCACTGATGGGATAAATACCATCAATGACTAAGTTAATTCCCAGCATGTTTTTAGGTTCAGTAGTGTTACACAAGAGTGGTATACTGGGTCCCACAGGTCACAAGTAATGACATAACTGCCCCTACAGTAATGGAATAAAATGAATAATATTATTAAACCTAAGTACTTTTAAAAAGGAAATGCAACAAGACCATTGTATCATTGAAATAAGCTTTTAATGAAATTATTTAACTGTTGAAGAGATAATTTTTAAATTATTTGTTGACTGATCTATCTAAGCATTTCTTTGGGGGTCATCCCAAAGTGTTCTGCCTTCTTTATATGACAAACACCAAAGCCAGGCAGTTACTCTGAATTTCATTCAAGACTACACATCAGGTATTCCCACATGTTTTAGTAACTGCAGTGTTGACTTTCTATGAGCAGAGTACAAAACATAGTTTGGCTAACTCCTATACCTTCCTACTCTTTACCATCACTACCCAGGTTGTCAATCTGTTGCTCAGTCTTAGGACATTTAACAGAAATTCAGAACAGAAACCCAACTTTATCGTAACATTGTGCTAGAACTGTCCACTGTTGGGTGTGAACTAGAGATTTTTATTACATAGTGTGTTTAAAGTAGTCGCTTACTCCTAGGATTTAATTTCTGTTGCTCGTGAGCTGACTGAATTCTCTGCAAACATGATACATCAATCACATCCCTTGAATACCACAAAGCTTCATGCAGATGACTGCAGTGACAGCATTTTAATTCCACTGAAAGAGCTGGTAATTGTTTATGACCCAGGTGGCACTAAACATGTGCGTGTTCAGCGTGGATACATCACACTGGGCCTTTTGCTTAAAATGGACGAGTTTAGACTGGATTCAGAACCACTTCTGTGTCCGAAGTATTTTCTGTTTATATGGTTAAATTTCCCTGTGCTGCCTGTGGTTGCTACTACTACAGCACAAGCTGATAAAACACATTAGAAATGTGGAAAATACTGCTGTTATCCTGACACAATGACACATTTGGCCTCATAACCAACAGTATGAGGTTCAACTAGACCAAACACTGGGCTCTACGCTTTGGTGACAACCCCAGGCAGTGCTATAGGCTGGGAGAGGAGTAGCTGGGAAGTGGTCTGGCAGAAAAGGACAGCATGAGCCAGCTGTGCCCAGGTAGCCAAGAAGGCCGATGGCATCCTGGCCTGGATCAGCAATGGTGTGGCCAGCAGGAGCAGGGCAGGGATTGTCCCCTGTACTCAGCACTGGTGAGGCTGCACCTCAAATCCTGTGATCAGTTCTGGGCCCCTCCCTGTGGGGAGGACACTGAGGGGCTGGAGCGTGTCCAGGAAAGGGCAACGGAGCTGGGGAAGGTCTGGAGCACAAGTCCTGTGAGGACCAGCTGAGGGAGCTGTGAGTGTTTGTCTGGAGAAAAAGAGGCTCAGGGAGACCTTATCGCTCTCTACAGCCACAAGAAAGGAGGCTGGAGCCCGGTGGGGGTTGGTCTTTTCTCCCAGGGAACCAGACACAGGACAAGAGGAAAGGCTTCACGGTGCACCAGAGGAGGTTCGGGTTGGACATTAGGAGGAATCTTTTCACAAAAAGGGTGATTAGGCATTGGAACGGGCTGTTCAGGTAGGTGGTGAAGTCACCATCTCAAAAGGAGTTAAAGGAAAGACTGACGTGGCACTCCGTGCCATGGTGTAGCAAACACGGTGGTGTTAGGTCATAGGTTGCACTCGGTGATCTTCGGGACCTTTTCCAAAGTAGCTTGTTCCCTGATTCTGTGTTACTGTGATTTTGAACCCGCAGCGCTCGGCAGGCCAGGACCAGCCGTGTGCTGGCGCTGCAAGCCGGCTCACCACAGATAAGCTGTATCGCACTCCCTCTCGAGGGGTCTCTCCCGCTCTCCCTCCCGCCGCCCGGGCAGAGCGCGGGGCCGTGTCCCCTCGGGCTCGCCGTAGCTCCCCCGCTTCCCCCTCCCCACTCCGGCGCAGCTCC
>NW_005054316.1:6074763-6109174 GCF_000277835.1 Geospiza fortis | reverse complement strand
CGCGAGCCTGAGGGGCGCCGGTTCGCTGGGGTCCGGGTCCCGGTCCGGGAGAACAAACTCCGCTCTGTGAGGGAGGAGCTGAGTGTTGTCATCGACAGAATCACAGAACGGGCAGGCTCGGAAAGGACCGCGGTCATTGGGCGTCCGGTCCAGCCCGCCTGCTCCGGCAGGGTCAGTCCTGGAGCACGCGGCACGGGATTGTGTCCTGACGGGTCTCGGGTATCTGCAGGGAGGGAGAGCCCCCAGTCTCTTTGGGCGGTCTGAGTCTAATTCAGTTTATACGGGTTATCCTCGTTAAGGAAATCGGCTCGCCGAGGGTTAAATGAATGTTTCTGAGGTTGCGGTTCGCCACTCAGAGCCCCGAGGGTGACTGTCCTTTTCTTTAGGTGAACGCTGTGAGTTTGCCTTTTATATGGCGAATAAAACCTCCCCTCACCCCCGGTATCTTCACTCTCAGATAGTTTGTTAAAGGAAAAAGAAAAAACTTGTTTTCCCGGATATTTCTTGGCATGGACCAAGAAATGCATGACCAAGAGCCATAGCCGTGATTAATTATTCAGACTTAATCGAATACAACGAACAACAACTAAAAAACCAAAAAAGCCAAACCCATCCCGTGCACACATACAAAGGTGAAGCATAGCCGTGTTTATCTGTCAGCTGTCATGTAGAGTTCTATACAGTACTGACAATGTTAATTTTATGCCTCTTTTTGTGTAGCCATGTGCTGCCTCATTAGCTATTAACCCTTGTGGAATACATTTGCAAGAAGAAATTCAAGGTCTTCTGAGGGACACCAAGCATGCAATACGCAATATATTTAAACCATGAGCAAGTGCAGGGTGCATGGATAGCCCCAGTACTGTCAACGTAGTTAGAATATATAATTATTCAAATCAAAGTGGGTTTGATGGTTCTATTTGGGAGTGAGCCTAAAATAGAGAAGAGCAGTTGGAGGCAGAGATGTTGAGGCTAGGATTTCAGAAAAGCTGCTGTGCATAAAAGCGAGCTATTTCTGATTCTAATATTGACTCTGTGCCTACATACTGCTTAATCTTGGTTTCACCACAGCTTTCCCTTCTTTAAAGTCAGTCTTTAGTGAAAACTGTTACATAACAGGCTCTGTTTTTCATGATGGTCTTCATTAAAGACTTGGTTGTGCAGTCATGAGAAGTGATTTGAAAATGAGGAATATCCTGAGGAACATTTTGCTGACCCTTTGGAGACAAAGCTTTACTCCAAGAGCAAGATGTATGAATGGCTCCTGAAAGATTGTAGTCGTTTTGAGTGTGTGTTTCCAGAGTTACTCTGTCACAGGCTGCACTAGAGCAGTTTAGTTTTACTGACTGCGATTTGAGATGTGTAAATATACTATTTCTCTGTTTGTATCTCAGTGTTTTCTCCTCCTTTGCAGTCAGTTTCAGACATAAGTTAATTATAAACCACTCTGAATTAGGGTAAAGCTGAGTGTAGGTGGTAAAAGCTGCCTGAAAGACCTGCAGTCAGTTGGATGCCTAGTCTTGAGCTTTGGACTACTGTGGTTGGGCTGATTGAAGTATCTTCCACTTTATTTGGTAAAGCAAAGCACAGTTCTTTACTTGTTTGAACAGGTGCATCCAGAGGGAGTATTCTTTTTTGATTTTCCTATAAATGTGTTTCCAACATTTCATTTCTTTCTTGGGCCTTTCACATGTAAGATAGAGGCTGTCAGTGGGGCATCACCAACTTGCACTTAGGTATATTCATAAACTTTGTGTAATCTCTTTCCAAAAGGCAGGTGTTAAACAGTGAACTTATGAGAAGGTGATTTTGTCTGTTTTGTTTGTCAGCTGGTGGTAGGTGCAAGGAGACACTTAAATCTGCACAAGGAAGTTCTGCAGCTGTGGCGAGGGGCAATGGAGCGTGCATCACCTGATAGGAATGCTGTAAATTGTGGTTTGCCCTCATGAGAAATGCAGTTAAGATTTGGCTGAGTTCTTGTATTTGCTGTGAAGTGTCCACGTTGCCTTACAGACCTCTGAAGCAGCACATTCAGTCAGTGGCTTAAATGAGACTTGAGGAGTACAGGTGTGAATGAAAGGAAAACACGGGGTGTGTCCCTGCTCTCTGTGTCTCCACTCTAGGCTGGGTACAGCATCCCTGCTGGTAGGTAGGTGTACACCTACCCATTCCAACTACTAGGTGTTGCAGCTGGAATAAAGAATGAGCCAATGTCTGGAATGTGTTCTTCAAAAGCTCAGAAGCACACTACTCTGGCTTACGCATAAACCAAGGTGCTAATTGCCAGTGGTTGTAACACTGTTGGCTGGGTGAGGAACTGGTGGCTTTCCTTTCAGGAGTGTGGGGAGGGAGCTGCTTTTCATGTCCACATCATGCATTTTGAAATGTTTGCAAAAACTTTGAAATTAGGAAAGTTATCAAAAGTACCAAGAACATGCACAGCAAGTCAGAGGTATCCTGCATCAGCCTGTAGCTGTCAAGTGGATGCCCAGATGTGAGCTGTTCAGACAGCACAAGTGTATGTTATGCTTTACTACAAACATGATACCCTTCCAGTTGTCAGCTGTGCTCAAGCCATGGACTCCTGTGTTGAGAGATCCTCAGTGGGTGCGCTGCCATGAAGCATTTGGTATCCACTTGAACCCTTACAGATAATTTAGGCACGTCTACATTTTATGTACTGTTTTTATATGTCAGGGATTTTCTTGCTAAGATTAATACTTCGGTATCTCAAGATAATATCCCATACTTGGTGTACTCAGGTAGACAGGGAACACCAGGTCATTTGTGGAACTGAAGGAGCCCCTGGAGCTGATGGAAAAATGCGCATTAATTAGTTGTTTTAGAACTAGTACAGATTTAATAGCTTTAACATGGTTTAAGTCCATGAAGGCTGAGGTTTTAAGACATTGATATAGGAAAAATACTGCAGTTACATCCCTGCAAAAGTCGTGCAGACAAGTTCTGCTTTGAGATGCCTCTATTTGTGGTTTTAAAAGTCAGCTTAAAACCCTGTTTGTCTGTGAGGCTTCTGTGTGATGATCTGATATTACTTATGTGGTAATTACATGGTTGTTTCACGTATGGTTTGCCTTTTTTGGCTGTACAATCAGCTGTTCTGACCTCTAGACTGATGCAGAGTTTCTGCTGTGTGTAAAGGTGTGTGGCAAGTGTTTTGCAGGTGCTGTGCCGGGAGTCCTGCACAGCCAGTTTGTGCAGGCTCATAACATTTGCAGCTACTTGCTTGCAGTTCTCAGTACTTCTGTGGGGTTTTCCTCCCTTCCCCACCTCCTTTCTGTGTTAATAAAATAAGATTTGGATCTCTCAAACTGTACAGTAAAGAAATAATGCAAATTGGTTTTGGTAGTGCTTCATTTGGCAAAAATGCAGTGATTCTCAAAGAAAACAGAGGTTGTTATTATTAAATCCCTGTAGTGGTTTAAAGTGAATTGTTTGTCTTGCTTTAAGGGCTACCATGCATGCGGCTCATGGTACCTGGTCCCAGAGTTCAGGCTGGGCTTATGGGGAGGATTTCACCACCTCTTCTGCAAGTCTTTGTTAATGTAATGAACCAGTAAGAGCACCATTGAGCTGGTGAAAAGAAAGAAGTTTTATTCCAAGCTAAAAGGGAGTGCTGTCATTAAAGTCTTAAGGTTTCATTTCTTTCCATGATGGTGCTCATGCAAATTTATTGAAAAACACCACCACCCCCCCCAGTCCTATAGCTTTCCCATATAAACTGTACAGATTCCTATGATCATACCTCCTGGAACAGCAGTAGAAAGTCGGGTATGTGGTGGCTCAGTTCTGGTGTAACTCAAGAGGAAATGTTTGCTGTATTTTGAAACATGGTGGATTTGTCCACCTTATGTAAGATTACTTATTTGATAATATTTCCCTTAGGCTAACCGAACTGGAAGTCACCTGTTTTCCAGGGAATGTAGTTGGTATTTTCAATGCACACCCACACCGCTGCCCCTGTTTTGTCTTTAACCTAATGATAACCACCAATGCATAGTGCAGGAGATGTCATTGCTTGCATGTGTATTTATATTTAGGTGTCCAATAGCAAACTTGAGTTCAGGTTTTTATTTCCCAAGCTTTGGTGGAGCTCAGACAAGAGTTCAAAGCCTGAGCATGCGCATCTAGCAGATATGGAGTTCTGCTCTATCCCTTGTTAGGGATGATCCTGCTAGGTTGAAGTATATTTATAGGGTAAAGACAACTCATCAAGATCCTATGCAGGTAACTGAGTTGTCGGTGATGTCTGTCCCTTTAGATTAAGCTCTTATTGCAGGAGACATAGGGGCTTGGATGTTTAAGTTATTAATGTATGAAATAACACAAACAACCTTTTCTCCGTTTGAGAAATGTTTTCTGTTGCTCAAGTTTTAGGACAATAGAAAACCCTAACATTTAAAAATGGGCCAAATTAATACATTTTGGAGCACAGGTGTGTGTGCACATACATGTGTTTAATAATTCCTGTTATCTTTGCTCTGTGAAGCAGCATTAATATCTTTTTTCTTAGTGTTACGTGTTACCTCAGCATTTGGTTTAATTTTCTTTGTTGAAGAGTGAATGGGGTTTATTTTCTGCCCCTTTAGAAATATGACAGACACTAATTCTGTGGTTTCTTTTGCTTCCTGTAGGCTGGCACCGATGCGATTGTATACACTGTCCAAAAGGCATTTTGTTCTGGTCTTTGTAGTATTCTTTATTTGTTTTGGTCTGACAGTCTTCATAGGAATAGCAGGTAAGGATGTTCTCTTTTTAAAAGATTACAGTGCTCATATACTTTGTCTAAACCTGTTGGTATTTACGGATGTATTTAAATGCTAATGAGCTTACTGCTCCTGAGATGTCTGAGGAAGTCTTTGTCTTGACAGGGACAGGGGGACAGGGAAGTTTTTCTTCCACCTCGCTTTTTCATAGAAGTACTGCCTACAAAGACTTGGTATTTGCAACTGCTTTGCAGGGGACAGACAATAAACTGAAACAAGCAGCTTCATTGCAACATAATTTTTCAGCAGACTGCTATATTAATTGTTTTCCTTTGTATTTCTATATGTAAAATAATAGTGGTAATACTTGATTTCCTGTGAGGAAACTCATAACTGTTTGTAAAGCCTTCTAAATGCTTGGGTGATAGATGCCACATAATTACAAAATATTTTAGTGTAAAAATATGAACTTCACTTGTCAAACATATATGAGCTTAGATCTCTGGTTTCAGAGATCTTTGTGAGAGTCCTGACATGACCTGGGAGGCTAAGCACATAAAGCCTGGGTACTCATCCTGGAGATCAGAGAGATTTGTGGTAGTCTGGTCAACAAAGATGCAGTGTCACTAGGGAGCTGAAAAGCATGTGACTCTTCTTTATTTCATGCCAGAGGGCTTTTCCAGGGCTAAAACATACTTGAAAAATAAGTCAGTGTGCTCTCCTAGCAGTGTTAAATGTACTGATACTCTGCTGTCAGAAGAGCTTTATCAACGCAGAAGTCAAGTGACTGGTGTTCATTAAGCAACCCACCCCTACATAAGAATTACTTTAGGTTTTTACCATCTACCTCTGCTTTACTGCTGACTTCCACATCGCTCAGCATGTCCAGTGTGTTCTCCTGTACCCCTCTCTGACACTTTTTGACCTGTTGGGTTGTCTCTATCTCTGCCCTGTCCTCCTCCTCCTTTAGAGTGAGAAGGGCTCCCAGGCCTCAGAGCCATCCAGTCCTGCCTGACTTGGAAAGAAGGGTGGGTTAATTGGAGGCAGCTGTTTGGACTTTTTATGCCCATCTGTGCCTTGTAGGCAGTATATTTTTCATAATAGCCTTCAATAATAAAATTTGTCTGTGAAATAAAACCTTCTTTCCTGCTGTTTGATTTATCATAGCAGCCAAAGGTCTAAACTGGCTTTCAGTTCATAAAGGTCAACCGCTGATATTCCTGTGACTTGCTGAAGGATGCTGAAGGGCGTTATTTGCATCAACACATTTGCAAAAGTACATTTTATGATAAAGGGGGGAAAAACTGAATTATTTAATTTAGTGTAATTGGACTATTTGGCTTTAAAATTGAATGATATTTATAGTTGTGTACTTATACTGCCAGGCTGCAAGAAGTGAAAGAAAATTGTTTTATGTAAGACTAGGCAATGCTCCTGGAAGAGAAAACTGAGTGTTTTGTTCCTAATCAGTAGCAGAAGCTGAGAGGGAGCTGTGCTGGTGTATTGTGTCTGCAAGCAGAGTAATCTGGTGGTATGGTTAGCTTTGGCCCAGGGGACTTGGCTGCTGAAGGCAACACGTGGTCATCTGTACCATGCCGTGGTCCCAGGCCATGCCTGTGATCCCCTTCAGGAGATGGCATGGCTGTGGGATTCTTGTCTTTGTAAGACTGGTTTGCTGGATAGTTTGGCTGACAGTGTTCATTATTATAAGTTAAATGTTTTTAAAAGAATGCTGTTTACCTTGGGAGGAGATCCAGTGAACAATTACTGTGATATTCCTCACAGCTTTTGTTGACAGGTGCTTGCTTCCTGTGAGTAGAAGGAGGGGCCCTAACAAGAGAATGCTCCCTCATTAAAGGGTACAGTCTGAGAAAAGCTCACCAAACCCACTAAGTAAATGAAAGTGCGGGAGATACATCCATATTTTCTGTGCTACTTAAATGTGCCATTGCCCGCAGTCAACATCTGTACCTGCAGTTTGGGAAGCCTGGTAGAACTCTTGATTTTCATCTGAGAAATCAATACAGTTTGATTGGAGATGGATGCTGCTCTTACAGTTCCTGTAACCGAAAACAGACACAGACTTGTTTGGATTTTTTTCCAAGTTGCACTTTCTTTCTCTTTTCACAATGGATCTGTATTATCTTCAGGGTGAGACAAGTTCAAAGAAAATCCAAGGTGCAGAACTCATTTTTGGTAGCTGTGCAGTTCATCAGCTCAGGGTAGTTCTTTGCCTTTATTTGTTATTATGTTAAGTGAGCAAGACTAAAAGAAAAACAATAACTATTTAAATTAGTCTCCATTTGTTAGTAATTCAGCCGCAGCATCATTTTGTTTCAAAAGCTTTTATATATCACTTGCTAGAGAAGAAGCAGTTATAGCACGAGAGCTTCATTATTTGTTTGGTTGCTGTTAAGAACTTTCACTGTGATTTCTTTGTCCCAATATTGGTTCATATCTTCCAATTAAAAAAAAACCAAACCCTTAAAAAAGGCTAATTCTATTTGTTTTGTCAAGACTTAATTACTGATATATGATGACTTACCAACTGTAAACACCTACTGAAACTCAATTTTGCTTTTTAAAACAAAAAATGTTTTTCAAAAAATCTGGTTTATATGTACTTGAGAACTGAAAAGTTCAATGATGCAGAACTGACTTTATAGTGGGTGGGTGTTAGTGATGTTGCACTGCAATTCTGATACGAAATTCTGGCTGTGATGGCTGAAATTCTTAATTTTTCCTTTTAAGTATATAAGATGGGTGGGTAGGGTAGGGTAGGTGTAGGAGCCCAAGCAGTGCTGCATGTTTAGAGCTGTCATGACAGCTAACCTAGCTTGGACAGAGTGATCCCATGCTGCCCATTTATAAACTCCTTTTCCATTCTTTCTTTGTAGTAACTTTGAAATGTTTGGTCTGAGTGAGAAACCGCTTTTCTTGTATAATTTTTATAGTACTGAGTTTGCAATTGAAAGAGCATATTTTGAGGGTTAAAAAAAATCCAATAAATTGCCAGACCAAATATATACAGGGAGAGACCAAGAGACCATTTGGACAGAGGGATCTTCGTGGCCCAAGTACAGGTGTATATGTCTTGCTTATGTCCCTACCTGCTATACATCTTCTCTGTGTGTGCTATACATCTCTCTGCAACCTGCTGTGTAGACACAGATGTTTTCCTGCTCTTCCCTGTCACTCTCCTGGTTTAGTCCTTTTGAGTTTTGTGTACATAAAAACACAAACATGTGTGCATTCCTCTTGTCGTCTGTACTCCATGCTCTTGCATGCCTAAAGGGAAACTGTACTGCTGTCTGGAACCACCTTATAGGGGTTACAAAGAAGATGGGGCTTTTCTCAGAGGTGCAACATAAGCTGGAGCAGAAGAAATTCCAGTTAGATATTAGGACATTTTTCTTACTGTAGTGGTAGTTAAATACTGGAACAGGTTTCCCAGACAGGTTGTGGGAGTCTCTGTCCTTAAAGATGTTAAAGATTTAACTGGACATAGCCCTCAGCAGCCTCATCTAATTAAACAAGGGGGTTCTGTAGCTGAGTGCTTTCATGACTGCATTCCTATAAAATCCTGGGAGATACATATACGTCTATAGATAGATAAAGATAGAGATATATAGGAATTAAAAACTACTACTAAAATTGCAGTAGTTTAGAGTACACATTCAGGGCTTTTGACGTGGAGTTCTTGATTTATAATTTATTTAATGATGTGTAGAAATACCATGGCAGAGATGCTTAAAGGAACATGCAGGTCAAATTTATAAATTATATTGAGATATCCAGGTGCTTTACCCTTTATCTGAAAAGTGGAATACCATTTACCTTCTTTGCAGAAGGTATTTTGTACAGTCTTTTGAAAACCTATATTTACATCATCACTTTTATGTATACTTCAATATTATTTTCTTTCTTCCTTCTTATATATTGTGTAGGTCCTAATGTAATTGAAACTTCTGTGGCAAGAACTGACTTAAATAACAGCCTAAAGGTAAGAGTTACTAAATATTGTTGGATTATATGAATGGCTTTATTTGATGTTAGTAATGTTTAACATTTCTCTCCTTCCCCCCAGTTATTTTAAATATTTAAACTTTTACTGCAGAATGTCTTAGTGGTGCTTTCCAATGTGAAGCTGAATGTGCAGTATTCTGCTGCCACTGTGTTACTTCATGAATAGCCCAGCAGCAATTTCTGGTCTCTTACTGTTGGGAGCAGGTCAGGTAGAGATTTCTAGGGTGTTTCTGATAAAGTAGCATGTGAGTTTTTCCCTGGTGAATTAATGTTGGAGATTCCTGTAGGGGGTTCAGAAATAGAAAATGAGAACATGCATTTGAAAACAATGCACTCAGTGGCAACTAATGCTATCTCTCTTGTGATTTCCCTTTTTATCATCTGTAAAGAAATATTTCTTGTTAATTGTTAGCTATCATGTGACCAAGACATGGGGTCTGGCTTCCTAAGAGGAACATTCACATATTCTCAAGTGCTTTCATATTTTGGTTCTCAGTTCTTGCATTTTTGTTTTTCTAACTCTTCATTGTCAACCTAATATCTAAAATATTTTTTGTGAAAGGGCTAAAAAGGTTTTTTTGTGTGTTTTTTCTTAAAGTGCATTTCCTTTAAATACACTGGGACACTTCTTTTTTTTTTTTTTTACCTACCCATCACCTATATATGTTTGGATTGATACAGTACTGTGGGTGGGAAGCACATCTTGATTTCACGTTAGAGAAGTCTTTCCTGCATGTAGGTTTTATCTGTTAATGATACTTTTCATTCTTTTGAACTCAATGTGGAATTTTTAGAAAACCTAGTGGAAAATAGGGCTTTTTTGTAATTATAGTTTAAAAAGTTTAAAACTGTGTAGCAGATGAAGGCCCACAAATCTGACTTTTGATGTAAAGTTCTAAACATTATTTCTTATATTCAAGCTAGGCCTCAGGATTTTGTTTTTCACATCTGAACTTTTCTGTTTTATTGCTGCTGCTTTTATAAGGTTTAGGTAGTTGTACCTTTACTTACTTCAATGCTTTGCAAAACACGTGTGCCGTTTAAGTTACTTCTGTGGAAGACTTCTGTGTGAGCTGCTTATCACGCTGTCCAGAGAGTAGCACATACAAATCTCTTCTCAAAAACATTGTCACAAACATAATTAACATGCCTTTCATCATTGTAACCACAGATATGTTATGTAGCAGTGTAAAGGCTGGTGCTAACCTTGTGGGGTTTTTTACAGCTGAAGCCATTTAATTTAAGTTCGCCGCCACTGTCAACTTATAACCAGCAGCTGTGGCTGACCTGTGTGGTTGAGTTGGATCAGCATGACGGTGAGAATCTGACCTAATTCTCAGGAAACTGCTATAGCAACCTGTCTATTGTACCTTTAATTCCATCTGTCGCACGTATGATCCTGTTGCTTTCTGGCTGTGGTTGGTGGGTTTTTCCTCTGATGTGCTTTTCTTCCACGTCACTCTCCTCCCTTGATAAAGAGATGGACAGCAGTGATTGAATTGTAAGCAACAGGAGTAGGGGACAAGTTGTTTGTTATTTTTGTGAAAACAATAGTATCTAGATAATCTGTGTATTTCCTTCTTCATTTTGGGGGGAATTGGATATGTAGATTGTAATGGTATTGATTTTTCAATACAGCTTTCCTGTATATTCAATACAGCTTTTTTTTTTATTCAATACAGCTTTCCTCTATATATATAGTATAGAAATACTATATTAGTAATTGTTAATCTGTAGATTCAGTACAGGGCTTGTGACTTAATGCCTATATATAAAAATACTGTACCCTACTCCAGTAATGTATAGCTGGGTAAGTCTGAGTAGTATTTGGATAGCATATGTGTTTTAAACAAATTTGGAACTCTATTTGAGATTTCATTTCTGCAAGTAGCAATAGATTAATGTTTCCTGTTTTAATTCCAGTATCCCTCAAGAAGAATGTGACTATGACAGTCAGAGTGCTGGGAGTGGTGAAGGATGGAAGCACACCATACTTTAACAACCAAGTTCACAATCGGACGAGGTTACTCAGTTGTGCACAAGTATGCACTTGCTTAAACAAAACTCTGATGTAGGGCATTTTCTTTAAATCTGTGTGCATGCTGATTTACATTGCAAATAAGAATGTACCTGTTAAACATGTCTCAGGAAAGACTCTACAGGACAGTTTTATTTATAATGGCAACGTAGGCAGTAATGCTGACAAGACACCTTCCTGTCCGTCATTTTTCTGTTTAGTTCTGTGACTTGTGTCTGTTGACTGTTAAAAACCCGTCTTGTAAGAGTTGCTCTTTGTCAGGAAAGCAGTGGGTCCTGTTCAGTCACCTAAACAGGTTTAGCAGTACTGAAGAAATGGATGTTGTAGCAGAAGATTTGATACGGGGTTCCAGAAGAGAGAAAAATTCTTCTTCAACACCTTGCAGAATCTGCTTGAAATCAGCTGGCAACTGTGTTCTGAAAAAGCCACATTTTTTGCGAGTGTGAAGAAATATTTAGAGATTCTAATGTAATTTTCACTGAAATTTTTAAGCTTGAAGACATTCAAAACAGCTTCTCCAGATGCAAATCCTTTAGGAAGGACATAGCTGAAGTTTTTTATGATAATCATATATAGTAAATCAAGTGTTTTCTTTTTATATGGATACATGTACATATCTATGAAATTTGCAGAAATTAATTAATACTGATCCGTTAGATTTAATTACACAGTTAAGAGAGCAATATACTTCGCTTTTCTCTTTTCTCCTGTTAACTTTTTAAATGAGTTAGTATAAGGTAGGCACATCTCACCAGCTTGAGTTAGTGACAGAGTTATTTGGTTCCATCCTGGTGCTGCAAGCGGTTGCTGTCACTGGCTCAGGTGAAAAGCTGGCACTTTTATTTGAGTTTATTGTTCAGCCACTGATCCACCTGACTCACTTTAGCAGTTTCTTCTACTCTCTCTGGTACCTTTCAAGAAAGTCTTGATTAGACTGACTGTACTAACAGTGCATATTCTGGAATAATTTGAAGACTTCTATGTTCTGTTTTCTGTGTGTGTTCACAGAAATGCAGTGAAATCATTGTTGCTCACCTGGGCTACCTGAACTACACTCAGTACAACATATTTGTTAGCTTTGAAGATCTGAACAAGTTAACAAGATCCACCATCCAGAATATTACTTTCACAGTAAGTATGAAGGTTTAGTTTCTTAAAAGAAGTCTCTTTAATGCTGTATTAAAGTGTGATTTAACTGTAACAAAAAAGTATCAGATTTTTGAAGATAAATAAAAAAATGCATCATAATTATTTTTTCTGTCACTACTGATGTCAGAGCTGTTACAGAATTTACTGTTGATAAGGGTCAAGACTAAATTTTCTAACTCCAAAAGGAAAAAGATTCAGAACTACTGCTGCTATATTCTGTAATTGATAAATTTAGTCTGAATGCTGGGAGATATTGTTTAGAACATCCAGTTTTCTGCATTTGCTTATAGAGATGCTGCATGTCTGCAGGATAGTATTTTTTTTTCAGTCTCTCCAGGAGGTGTATTTGAATTAGCAAAATTTTCCAGACTTCATACTAGTGTGAACTGGAAAGGTTTAACTAAGTCACAGGAAAATGAAGAGATTTTTTTGAGGAGCGCTATGCTTATGAGGAAGAGAATTGGTTTTTTTTCAGCTAACACAAGCAGGTTGCTAAAAGAATTCACTCAAATGCTCTCCAGTGGAATAACTATCTCAGTTAATAGTGCTAAAGATTGCTTATGAAGCACTTATATAATGTGTATTGATTGACTCCAGAAAGCAATTTAGAAACATTTGCATTGGGAGAAAAGGGAACTGAACCAAGTTTATAATACAGATTACTCTGGTATATTTACCTGTATACAGCATTCACTGTGTCAGAGCAGGTAGCAACCAGATATCTTACTGTAAAGGAAAAATATTTTTAACATATCAAATTAACTTTCTAAATATTAGTATTTTTAATACTCCAGTGCATAAAGAGTATAATTAAAAATAAGCTCTGAGGGGAAAAATCCCCTAGGCTTGCAAACCCTTTATTTAGTTCCAGATTTCAAACAGAACATAGTATTGGGGCATTTATAGTTGTACAGTTTTTTATCTTCCTTTACAGGCTGCCTTTAAGACAGACCTGTATGCAATCCCAAAACAAATTCAACCCAAACTTTCCTGCAGCAACTAAAATTGTCGCATTTATTTCATTATTACAATTGTTTATGGTGATCTCAGTTGAAATCAATGGATTGCCTTTTGTATAATAGGTTTCTTTACATATAATTTTCATTCTACATTTACAGTTTAAAAAGACAAGACAGAGGTTGACAGATTTAATACATTGAAAGGTAAAGCTTGTTCAGATGAGCAGAGCATGTGTTGTGCCAGGGAGCTTACATTTCAAAAATGGCTTCAGAAGCATGCCAGGTATGAGATAAATTGTCAACAGAGCAGAGTTTATGTAAACTGACATGTTGTAATTAATATCTATGCCTTCTAATAATTAGAGTAGAAGAAGGAGGCTTTCCTCCTTAACCTGTGTAAAAATTTCTGTGTTTCTGGTAAGCTACTTATCCTTCCTTTACATAATTTTCTCTTTTTTAACTTCCAAGACAAGTGAGTAAGCTTTAAGAACATAGACTCCTGACAGGAAGTACACCTGTACCTTTCTGACTTCTTCATAATCAATTTATTCATCTGACCCTGGTAGTACAGAACAACACACTGGATTTACTCATTTACTGGCATTCAGACTTTGATTGAAAAAGTGCAATTGAGGTCAATGGAGACTATCCTATTTGTCCTGAGAGTGCTTTAACATATGACAGCACTATGTTAGGAAGTGGCAGGATAAAAGAAAAGCAAGGCTATTAGGCTGCTTTTCTTATCTTTTTATCAAATGGTCCTGTGATTACAAATTTGTCTTTATTTTTCCATAGTGACGCAGTGGAATTTGGTTATACCTTAAAATTTTGAAAAGCCACAGAACTTTTCAGTATCTGCAGTAAAGTGCTGATTATTGATGTCATATGTAGTTTGTCAAAATATTACTCATTCTGTTTTCTTGTAGTGGAAGACTTACAATCCAACCTTTTCACAAGTGGAGATATGGTTCCGATTTGTCTTTGTAGTTCTTACTTTTATGGTCACGGTAAGATTATTTTGCAGCTTTTCTGGAGTTTATTATGTAGGCAGCTGATAACAGTGCTCTGTAATGCTGTGTTTAGGAATTTAACCCCAGGCAGCAAAGTTGACATGTTACTGAATGGATGTAGAAATGTTTCTGAAATACTTATGTAGTTGCTGCTTTTATGTTTTTACAAGTGATATTGAAGGGACATTAAGAAAACAGGATAAATGGGAAAACTTGTTTTTCTAAACTCTGGGTTTGGATTAAACAGAAAAGGAATTGCTTAGACAAAGGAAATTGTGATAAGATGCTAAAGAAAAGTATTATTTTCTTTAGGTAGGCTCAGGAATAGGATGGCCAGAGTGTGAGCTGTTTGACCCTGATCTAACATTAAAGGTATCACTGCCTTGCCTGTGAGCATGGGCCAGATGACCTCCAGGGGTCCCTTACAACCTACATTATGCTATGATTTAGATGACGTCTCCTCTCTAACCTGTCTTGGCTTCTTGGAAAAAAAGCCAACATAAAATCTAAATCCTGAATTTTCAGAGTAGGAACACCAAAGTACTACACACTTCCATAGCATTTTTCTTGCAGATGTTGTTGCTCAGGTAATTGTGAATATAAAATGCAATCTGCTTTTTAAAGAAGTGAGTTCAAGCGTAAGTCATTGGTAGTGTGGTACCAGTAACGAGGCAACGTATTTTTTTTCACATGTTGTTGATTTTCAGGTACTGGCTGCTTTACTTCCCAGTTTGCTTGAGAAATTAAGTAATTTGCATTGGGGTCAGCGAGCAAACTTGAAGTAGAAACTAGGAGACCTGGTGTCCATTTTACAGTGTTCTCAGTGGCAAAGGCCTCGTGAAGTAGCCTTGGCAGTGTGCTTAGCTCTGTCTTAGCTCTGGTTAAACCACTGAAGGCTGTATTCCTTCCTTACAAATTGTTGTTGTTGTTGTTGTTTTACAGTGTCTGTTTGCACATTCCCTGCGGAAATTCTCCATGAGAGACTGGGGTATTGAACAGAAATGGATGTCCATCCTACTTCCTCTCTTGCTACTTTACAATGGTACTTGTATCCTTGAATTTTTGGAAAGCCACCTTTTTAAAACAGAAGCAGAAAAAGAAAAGACAAAAAGAGGAGGGAAAATGGAATTTCTCCTTGAACTTATAAGCAGTTGTTTATAAAGCTTCAGAAAACTAAATTTGAAAAAAACCCAGCCCTTTCCAAGTGTAGCAAATTCAAGGGCATGAGTGGGTGGATTTTGTTCTTCTCAGTCACATGGATGTCGACTATTTATTTAAAGCTCTGATTGGAATAGGTGCTTGCCATACTTCACCTTTCAATTTTTATTTGTGTGCTGTCTTCATTTTTCAGATATTCATGCTTAGTTAAAAATGGAGGCTACTTTTGGTCCAGTAAAAAAATTCTAGCACTTTCTAGCAGTACCAAAAGAATATTTGCATCTTAGTCATTATACAATAATTTTTTAGATTGTCACCATTAAGAGTGGTTTAATAGAAAGTCTAATAAAACCTAAAATCCTCTAGAAATGTTGGCAGAGATTCAAGATTATTCCTACAGCAGAGTGGATTGCTGCTGGAGGCACCATTTTCTTTGTTAATTTATTTAAAATAAAGGAAGCTCCAATTTCATTTACTGGGGTAAATTGAAAAAAATCTAGGCTTTTTTTTTGTTCTGCTGAAATTAGATTCTACTTTCATATCACACTGAAAGGCTTTTTTTCTCTCTGTTTAACCTTTTTTTGTTGTTGTTGTTTTGTTACAGATCCATTTTTCCCCCTTTCTTTTCTGGTGAACAGCTGGTTTCCTGGAATGCTGGATGATCTATTCCAGTCACTGTTTCTGTGTGCATTGTTGTTGTTCTGGCTTTGTGTTTACCATGGTATAAGAGTACAGGTAAGAGATGCAACAGTATCTTCTACTTACTGAGGAGACAGGACTTGTTTTGTTCAGTTCTCTCAAAAGGTGACAAAAATGAAATCAAATTCTTACTAAATAAACATTTTTTTAATTCATAAAGTACAATGTGACATATGAAGCTTTGGAGTTAGAATGATTTATGGTGAAGTAGATTATTTTGAGTCAACCAAGCCTAAATGCAATAGATGAGACAGTCGTCAGAATTATGATGCCATTATGCTTCATTCTTGCTTCAAGGGTTTTGATATTGTATGTGGTAGTTGATTGGTTTTTTAAACTAATTTAAAATACTATATAAGAGAAGTAGGAATTCTGGAGCCTATGCCTGTATTTGCATTATCAGGGAAATATGTGGGACCTTATAAATAGGATGCTCCAAGTCTAATTCATCTTATTAACACAAATGATGATACAATATAATGTCTTCTTTAGTCACTTGTGCAGGATAAAAATACAAAAGACAAGTCTCTTAATCCAGTTCACGTTGAGTGAAACAAAGATAACAGTTATTTTATTTTGTAAAGAACAAATAAAGTCTGA
This sequence comes from Geospiza fortis, assembly GCF_000277835.1. Lineage (NCBI taxonomy): Eukaryota > Metazoa > Chordata > Aves > Passeriformes > Thraupidae > Geospiza > Geospiza fortis. The sequence goes on along the minus strand of NW_005054316.1, from coordinate 6,092,811 downwards.
AGTATGAGTTCACACTTTCACCACACTATTGTTTTCTTTACAGGGGGAAAGGAAGTGCTTAACTTTCTATCTGCCCAAATTCTTTATTGTTGGACTGTTGTGGCTGGCCTCTGTTACACTGGGAATATGGCAAACGTAAGTAATTTAAAATGTATTGCACAAGTATGAGCTGAGAGTGTTCAAGAATGAGAATACTGTGTGTACCTGGTGGTATCTATTTCTTAATGTTTGGATTGTGATACAGGAATGGAGTTCAAATTCTTCATCTTTCTGTTCTGCAAATTGTGACTGATTTGAAAACAGTTCTCCATGGACAACCTAGTCGTAAATAATTTCATAAATCTGAGTGTGATGTGGAAATCATTCTACTTTGTCAGTATGTTATGGCTCCCTACAAGAATTTAGTGCTGTGGCTCAATTAGCATTTGTAGCTAATTGAGTAGCTGAAGCAACAGTTTCTCCGTGACTAATTATGACATAGTTTGACCTGACTTTCTTGACTATTAAACCTGCACAACTGGTACTGACATGGCTTAGTCAAGCTATGCTGTCTTTACTCAGAACTCTATTATTTTGCTTGGTTTAGTGGTTCTCCCTTTTTTCCAGTTTGTTGTGTTAAAGGTGTCACTCTTCCCCACACAGAAAACTTCATCCATTTTAGTACATTTGTAGTTTTATACTGTTTTAGTCTCAGGTGTTTGTCCCTTATTTTATCTCTCAGAAGAAAGATACCTTCTAACCTTCTCCTTGCCATTGTACATTACTGAAAGCAGTGCAGTTGCAGGAAATGCTCATGCTATTAGTAAAATTGCTATGAGGGAAGGCCTCATGCCACAATTTTCTAAGGATAAAATGTAGACACTGAATCATGAAGACTTGTAGGAATCCTGAAGGCTTGTAGGAATTTACATGATACACATTTTCTAAAAAACAAGTGGGGAGATTAGACATGATCCCAATTTAAATCCTCCATTTTTCTTCAAATTATTTTGCTATATATGGTAAATTGTCATGATTCCATTGGAATTAATGGCATTGCACCAACTTACACAGCCAAACCCTTTTGTTATAAGCTGTACATAGTAACCTTAAACTTTTTCTTTGTGAGTGGGTTTCTTGGTCAGCATGTCTTTTTAACCTTGTCTGGAATTGTGCATTTTTAATACCACTTTTTAATTTTGAATTTTTTCTAGCGTGAATGAAGTACATGACCCTACATATCAATACAGGGTTGACACAGGTAATTTCCAGGTAAGTCAAAAATTACTTCTTGCTGTCCAAATTGTCAGGTACAGTTAGGCAATATAAGGAGATACAGGCCTGTTCTTTTATAAAAGTGTATAACACAGTTTAGAAAACAGAAAATGCTGGTCAGACAGTCTTATTCTGACTAGAGTACTTTCGTTTTTGCTTTAGATCATGAATACACCATATTGATATCTGTCCCATTGAGAAAAGTAAATTGTCTTGCAAATCTGGAGACTAAACACCACAAGTTTGTTGGGATTGCAAGAAAACAATTTTTAGTCTGTTGTTCAGTTTTGTACATCGTAACTCCCACCAAGGACCTCTACCCTAGTACATTTCAGACTTTATTGTTGTAACAGAAGATTTGATGTACATGGGTCTTTGTATTGTTCTTGGGAGCTGTGTTTTTAGGGAATTATTGAGATTCAGCCAACTCTGAACTCCGTTAATAAAATCCTGGTTTTTATTAAGCATCCTTTCTTTACATTCCCCAAAAACCTCCCTGAATGTATCACCATCCTTGTTTCATGAGCCTACTTTCCCTGTATGAATGGACCGTTCTATGTTGTGCTTTTGGGAACTAATTATTTCTATTGACAGAAGAAGGAATATATGAAATCTTACTAAATAATAAAACGTAACACTTTCCTTATAGGGAATGAAAATCTTCTTCCTTGTGGTGGCAATCACATACATTCTCTACCTTTTGTTCCTGATAGTGAGGGCATGCTCAGAACTTCGAAACATGCCTTATGTTGGTAAGGAATACTTCCTTTGATTCTTCCCAAACAGACTTGCTTCTCCTAGATGTAGGTGCAAATTCACTGATAGCAACTTTTCTCAATCTTTTTCAGATCTCAGGTTAAAATTCTTGACTGCATTAACCTTTGTAGTGCTTGTCATTAGGTAAGGCTTTTCAAAGTACATTTGTCAGTACTCTAACTTTTCTAACCTTTTTTCAGGGCTTTGAATACAGTTTGTTGTAGTAAGTTAGTCAATGAAACTGAAGAATGCCTTTTAATATTATTGTGATGGCAAGCATTTCTTAATTTTTTAACCCTTCTGAGGCTTTTTGAGCTAAGTTTATATTATTTTGATTACCATGGCAGTGCACAAGATTTAGAAGTTCACTTGGCAGAGCTCTTCTGGAGCTTTGTAGGCTTCACTTAGTCAAAGCAGAAGTCTACTGTTAATATCTTACATTACTGTTAATATCTGTTTTCCCCACACCAGGCTGTTATTTCAAATAGCTGTTGACTATTGGATTGTCTGTAGTGGATGAAATCTGAGGATTTCTGCTTTTCTCAGCTGAGTGCTAACTTTTAATCACAAAACAATTACTCTTAATTTAGAACTAGCTAAGCAAATGTATCTTAAAATAAATGGTCTGCATGTTAACATAATTACTCTCTCATTTACTCTTCTATCAACCTACTATTTCAATTTTGCAGCCTAAGGACACAGTACACCGATATGCTTTATTTTTTCCCCACAGCATTGTTATACTCTACCTACGCTTTGGAGCACAAGTTCTACAGGACAACTTTGTTGCTGAGCTGTCAACTCATTATCAGAACTATATCCTTGTGTTGTGATAGTGCTCAAGTAGGAATGTTGATCTGTTTTCATGCAGAAGGTTCTTTAAAATGATGTACCTAAGACTGAGACCTTTGACTTCTAGGTGGACTCTTGTAGCTGAGTCTGTTTTGTTTAGGATTTCCTGTCAGCATTTTGCCATGGCTCTTGTAAAAGTTGTCTCAGTCTAGTGTGTCCACATGGTATGCATCACAACTGCTCATGATACTCTCCAAGAGGAATGAAGTCTTAGATATGCATACCTTATGCATATCTAACTAATTTTAGTGAGATATTATGGCAAATTTGGCTGTGTTTGCTGCCTCAGTTGTTTGCTCTATACTTACCAGTTGTCATGGGGCATATTAAAATATGAGAAATTAATAGTTTTGATGTCACTGAAAATGCATTTGTGTATTGGTCCAAGTCTACATGTGATACAGGTCACAACAGAGAATTCAAGTGGCTTGGGAAGGACTGTTTCTGATGTCTGTTGCCAGCAGGATTGTGACCTGTATTCCTGGCCCTTAACCATGAGATCCTTGCTCTGTGTGACTGCAGCTGCTCTGGTTGCTGATTAGCTTAGATATGAGTTGGGAGGTAGGAGAATACAATGTGTAAAACCTTTAGTATTGACCTAAAACAATGGCAAGAAACCATCTTCAGAGTTCTATCCACATGTAGTCCTTTCTCCTTCCTTCTTCATCTCTGTGCCAAGGAAGAACTTTTTAAAAAATAAACCAAACCAAACCCACCTGAACACCCAACTTACTCTGCTTTCTTTCAGCATTCAAGGCAGAGCTATTTGATTGACCATACACTCCACTGCTCAAGAGCAGACTGTGCCTCAGCAAATGTTACTTGTTAAAGCTCTGTTTCCAGTGGGAGCTTTACCTTGAAATAGGTTGAGTACATTAGTTGTCATTGAATTTAAAACATGCAGTTTTGTTAGGCACTCATGCTCACAAACTTGAGTAAGGTAAACATTCTTTCCTTTGAAACAGCCTGTGTATGGGTTGGGTCTTGTTTCCAAAGTTAATATGTATGGAACTATATTGAGCAATATCCTTAACACTTAGTACCAGCAGAATTCTTATCATTTTATGGGTTATTGAACTTTTATCTCTACACATTAGCCTTTGTGTATTCCCCCTCGAAGAATGCACTGTATGGTAAGTGTGAGCCATTGTCTGGCAACATGCATGACAAGAGCTGCCATATTAGCAGATGCTGTGCAATGCCTTTGTATTCTGGTTGTCTCATTACTATTCTGGTTTGCTGTGAGTTAACATAAGCAGAAGCTGCACTCACTGCTCCTGAGCAAATAGTATTGGAAATATGAAGGAACACATAAAATGTAATCAACTGATTAGCTGGGCTTGAATTCTTGTGCACGTAACTCAAGTTTACAGTCACTATGATGTTTGCGTGTGATGCACCAACCTTTGAAGTGACTCACAGACAGCCCTTTAGTAACATCACTTCATTTGTACTTTGTTCTAACAAAAGTTAATACATCAGCATGCTGGCAAACTGGACTCTGAAATCCAAGTGCTGTTGGAAAAATAGGAGTGAAAGTGATCTCTAATATGGGAGAAATTTTGGAGAACTTGCTATGGGGAGGGCTGCACAGGGCCTATATAAGGAGGGACAAAGGATTGAGTCAGTGGCAATTCTGGTTTTGCATTGTGATATAAAGGAGACAGTCTGACTTACATGATGATTATTATAAAGCATTTCTCTCACTACAAGATCATTAAAATAAATATTTTTACTGAGTATATTCTCTGCTTTAAGCATTCTGTTCAAGGTACAGAACCACAGAAAGAGCCCAGGTTGGAAGAGACCTGGAAAGATGATGTAGCCCAACCTTTCATGGGAAAGGAGGCCTGAGATTATCTAGCAACCTGTCCAGTCGTATTGTGTATGCTGAGAGCATGCAGGGGAAAGGCACTAAATAGTGGGGCTCGTCCTTTCTCTAATTTAGAGTTGAGATGGACAAAACTGTTCCAGAAAATGCTATTTTTCCATCCAGAATGGAAAAAGAACTGGCTGGATGCAGATAGAGATAAAGCACCCCTTCTGCTGGGTTGCAGAACTATTTGTTTGTGGACAGCAGAAGCTAAAATGCTGCCAGGAAAAAGTTGCTATGGCAAATTGCTAGATTGAATAGTTATATGCTACTTGCATATAACTATGAACTGCAGCTAAGCAGCACAGATTATGCAAGAAATTAAGCCCTTAAAACAAGCTAGAGGGACTTGTCATAAATAGCAATTGGAAAGTATGTGTTTCTTTTCATCTCACCATAAAGGTACAAGTTGTTCCTTCATCTCTTTCAAGGATAGAGAATAACTGGATAATCACTGACTTGCAGTCAAGGGATTCCAACTTTGGTCTACTATATTTTTAGCTTGGAAATTAATCAAGGAGTCTGTGCTTTTTAAATGCATATGAAATTTTGATTAAGAATAATTAATTTATGTGCAGATTGAAATACGACATGGGAGATTGCACAGGGGAGGAAATTAACTGCGACAACATGGAGAATACTTATCTAAAAATTAGATAATTATGTCGTCTCTTTAACTCTTAAGAACACTATAATTATGTGGCTGAAGGGTAGTGAATTTAAAGGAGAGAATTCCTGTTTGATACAGTTTTGTTGAACTGTGGTTGTGACTGCCTGAAAGTTGTTGTGTCTGTTGCTACAATGTTGAGTTAGCACTACAGTCATGTTTATTTAACACACTAAATTAACCCTTATTTGTGTTTTTCAGAATCACAGTTGAAAGACAATCCTGCTTTTTCTATGCTGAATGATTCAGATGACGATGTGATTTATGGGTAAGATTAAAAAATACCTATGGAGAATTACTTCTGGTGTGTTATTTTTGTAATATCTTTTACATATTAATTAACTGAAGGGTTTGTCAGTGAAAGTTTTCTGCCTCAAGAATAGAACTATAGCCTTTTCTGAAACAGAAATACAATGAGAATGCATGTTTTTTTCTTTTTTTTGGTTTCTAAAAGGGATTGCCATGGCACTGAAACAAACAGGTAAGAAGGTATTATGATGCTGGTAGCTCATGGAGTGAAAGCAGTAAGAGCTGTGAAGGGAAAGGGCTTCCTTTTTACACTGGGAAGGACTGCAGGAGTCAGATGGAATTAGCAAAGAGCCGTTTCATATATAAATGCTTCAGGCAAGGAGAGTGGTGCTTTTTAAGTCTCCAGCACTTACTGAATGAAGAATAATCAAGTCTAGCAAAACTTCCTTGACTTGGATGATTTTATGTTATATGAGAATTACAGTAGCACTTGAGACCCATCCCAATCAGGTGTCTCTGTGTTGACACTGAAATACACCCGTGATGTTTCCACCTCTTACCAAAGACGCTGAAGTGGCTGGAACAGTGAGGATGGGACCAACGCTGCAGTAACCTGAACAAGTTCATGCTGGGATAGCTTGCCTTTGGTTAGTTAGATGAGTAGTGGTAGCATCAGCTTGCTTCTTGCTATTCTGTGTGAAAAATGGCTTTCACTGGAATAACTTTTATTATGCATCATCCTCTGGAGGAAAATCATGTGCTGTTCATAGCTCCCACAAGGAAGAAAAATAGATACCAGCTTCTTACCCAAGTAACAATTTGATGCCTCAATGTAGTTTAGAACTTTCCTCTTTATTTTCAACTTCCTATCTGAACACCATGTTCAGAAGTTACAACACGTGTCTGTTTCACAGGAGTGACTATGAAGAGATGCCTCTTCAGAATGGGCAAGCTATTAGAGCCAAGTATAAAGAAGAGTCTGACAGTGATTGAATGACTGGTTTCAGTGCAGACAGACTTGTGCATCTGGAGTACAGCCAGTTCTGAAGTTTTCCTAGGTGGACAACTTCTTTGGGTTCCTACAGTCTGCTGTCATCTGAACACCAACTCCCAGGAAGGACATCCTGCTTCTATTTCTGTTTACAAGGATAAAACTGAGAAAACAAATGATGGAAATGGTTGTGGTGAAAACTGAAGAAACCAAAATTTTTACATGTCTTATAAAATGCCTAATAGCAAGATGTCTGTGGACTAAAATCTTTATCTATTTCTGTTTTAAAGTCTCACAGATTGTATACTGAGTTTCAAATTGCTTCCTTGCTGCTCGGTTTTGGTTTGCTTGTTTTGGGGTTTTTTTTGTTGCTGCTGTTTTTCTTTTTTTGTTGCTGTTGTTGTTGTTTTTTCTCTTTAGGATGATGTACAGCCTACTGCCATCCATCTGTTGCATTTTGCATTAGCTGTTTTGTATACTGTCCGCGTGGTATGAAGTGCCTCATTTCCCTTTCAATTTTCTACCTTAGCCTTTTGAGCTGGAAGCAGTGAATTCAGTGTTTTGGGTTTTTTTTAATCAGTGCAAGAAGACACAAGCTTCCTATTCTTCCTTCAAATAAGTGATATAGACTTAAGGCCATTTTTAAAATACATTTCAGTAAGTTTACCAGATCTATAAGTGGAAGATACGGGCAAATAGGCAAGTTGTAGTGAGCTGAGCCAAAATAATCTCAGTGGGGCAAAATTATTTGTATGATTATGTGTTTCATGACATGCTTTACTGCCACAGCAGAAGTGTCTGTGTTGGTTTTTTTAAACAACCCTTTCAAATGGAATTATTTCAGCCACAACAAATCTCAGAAGGAAGCCAGTACTGGCTTTTTACTGGTCTTCCTGAATGCTGGAGGAGATTGTTACTTGCAGAGAATAGAGTATGAAAGCTTTCTAAGGAATTACAGTTTCAAATTTCCAAACATTTCATTTTTAGAGTTTTTTTTTCCTGAATCAGTTGTCCCTTAAGTTGTATTTCTAGATAGTTACTCTACATGCTAGGAGCAGTTGTAGTTGCTCATGTATTGAACGTGCCTGAGAGTCAGCTTGTGAGCATGTTCTGTGCACAGTTCAGCTTCTTTGTCATACCAGTCGCCACCTGTATGATGGGAACTTTTACTAGCACATGTTGTGATTATCTGTATTCCAGTCTGTGCTGGAACAAAGTTATATGGGAATTAAATATTCCTTGTACAATGCTGCTGCTTCTCTATTTAGAAGTTGGTTTTCTCCTACACCATTGTTCGGTTCTTTATTTAAGATGTTTGTTTGTAACTACTTTTGTTTTCAGATACTTGAGTTTCTAAAAGTATCTCATTTTTTCATGTACTTACAATAGAGATTTACTCTTGTAAAATTTCTCTGCCCTGCTGCTTTAGAAGATTCCCAAAAGCACTGTTAGTCTACTACTTTATGGTGCTGGGTTGCACTAGGGAATTGTGTTCATCATTAAAGCAGTTTAAGCAGAATAGGGCAATGAAGTCCTGCTAGACTTGCTGAGTCACTCTGGGGAAAAAGGAGATTTGTTCTGCTTTAGTGCAACAACTGCTCTAGACCGTGCCCATTGCAGTAACCTTCTGGTGGCTGTTCAGGATCATGAAGGGGAGGCTGCACAAAGGCAGCAACTCACTCAGAGAGGACCAAAGGAGCTCCAGCTTCATGTGGTTGTGCCCTTGCTGTCATAGAATACTTCACATTAAATCAGTGCTCTGCTAAAGATGTGTCCTGAGACTTTGTGTGCGTGTGAAGAGAGAGAGGGAAAGATTTCTAAAATTATATGGAGCTGTGAAATTTTTGGAGAGTACCTGAAATTATAACCTTTTTGTGCCAGGGATCATTTCTTTGTTAGAAGCCAAAGCACTGTTGTATGGCTAAAGCAAGGAAATTGCTGGGGAGGAAGAGCAGGTTTTTCCCTTTAACTTCTTAGTCGGTATTACTTTAGAAGAACATATAGGAAAACACTAAAGAAGTAATCCAAGTTAGTGGTGGTTTTCTTTCCATAAAGTAAAATGTACCTTCAGCACTTCTTTTTAGACTATTTTGAAAGGGTATGGAAGATGCTCTGTATCCTAAAATTGTAGAGTCCATTCTCATTTTTACTATTTCCGAGATAACTCTCCCTATTTGAATGTGCAGAATCAGACTTGGCAACCATTTTGGCATTGTTTACATAAGCCAAATCCTTTCAAGTTCCGTTGGAGTAACAGTGGGTACAGGAAGTAGGTTTTCAAAAACTGGTATTTACATGATTCTTACATACTCAGGTATTTTCCCTCTGATATTGTTTAATTCTCTCCAAAATTGTTATGAAAGATAAAATTTGACCAATGTGCAAAGTACACCAGTGTTTCTTATCACCATCTGAACTGGTTGTTAACAGTTAATTCTCAAATAGTGTCATGCGTTGAAATTTCATTTACTAAAAACATATTTTAATCTAACTTGGAGATTATTTTTTCTAAGCTGTTTTCAACCCATTTCTCTTGCTGTTTTGTTTGAATAAACTTCACGACATCACTACATTCAAAGTGGAAATAGAAAAGCTAAGAATGGGAAATGTGTACTTGAAGTATCTCACTATGAAAATAGTGAGAAAATAATTTCTGTGGTCATTTTTAGAGATTATATTTAAACAATGTTTGCCATGCAAAATAGCCTTCTATTTTGGAAGTGCTACAGTGTTATGGTAGCTTGGTTGAATCACTGTTGCATCAAATTCAATATACAGTAAGATGCCAAAAGCAGTGAAGCAGATGAGGAACCAGTTTTGCTAGCAAGACTCCTCTTATTTCCATTATTGGAGAGCAGAGACACTATTTGAAGAATATTCCAATGTGGGTTGTAAACAGCTTGGGAGTAGGTGGCATAAATTCACCTCTGAGTAAAGTATTGAAATCTAAGGGTCAAACAGAAGAAATCTTTTTAAAAAGCTAGCCTGGCTTTCCTTTTATTACTGCTAAAGTAGTTATTTGCATCACTACTGCAGCTGTACAAGACAAGAAATGTACACAGGAAGGCCCCACAGCACATAATGATCCTGGGTCTAAAGGAGACATCATCCATTAATTACTGCAAGACTTCCACGTACACAGTGATTACAAGGGATTTCTAAGAAATTAATAACTGAGTGCGAGCCAGTCATACCAACTACTTTCTGTAGTATTTGCTTTATAAATACAGTTGGTATTGAAATTGGTGGAAACTTTTCCTAGGACTGGCAAAGAGGCAGCCTAAGGCTTAACACCGGTGAGAAACAGCTTGTGCATTGGATACCAGTATTGGGGAGAACAGTTCCAGCTAGGAAAGACTTCGATCTATCGTCTTTGTCTGAGCCAAATGACAACATTTCATCCATAGTCACCTGATTTCCCCACCCATTTCCTTTTGCTTATGCCAGTAATAACTTTTGCGTTACTGTAAAACTTTTTTTAAGAGTTTGTAAATATGTAAAATGAAAATATGGAAAAATTGTATACCAAAATGGTATAAAAATGTGTAAGATAAATGCTCTGTTTAATGAGAAGCTGTAATTATATGCTGCTTTGAGAAAGTGTGCATGAGGACATGTTAAATATTCTGTGTATCTGTAAGTTGTGCTAATAACAGCAAATTATCCATTTATGTTGTAGAACTTCATGCTAATGTGGAATATGAAGGAAAACTGAATATTTTACTTCAAGGAATTTTCCTGGAAGACTTTGTGTGCATAATCATTGTTAAATATGTTGATAATAAAATTTTATATCTTTATATTGTATCCTAGGTTTATTTTCCTTCTACTGAATTACTTGAAGGTGGAAGGACACGTTGCTAAGTTTTTTAAATACACCAGCCAGTTTACATAAGGGACCTAGCATTTTCAGATGGCTTCACAGTAGCTTTGCAAAGCCTACTGTGGCCATGTTGGCAGTGAGAATTCTCCCGGTGAATGTTAATAGCAGTAATAAAAAACAGGTTTAGAGAGAGTGAAGATGCTGATGCCATTCATCAACTTCTTACAACTCTATCTTCCAAAAGTCTGCTCATAGCTGCTAGACTGCGAAAGCGATCAGCACATCATCTGCTGTTTGAGGTGATGCCATTTCTTGTATCAACTTGAGGGGAGACTGAAATCTGTGCTGAACAAAATGGCCACAAACTTCCCTGTGTAAATGGATATGTAGCTTACTCCTGGCTGCAGTGTCAGAGGGTGGTGCTCTTTTAGCAGCAGCAGTTAATCCTAGAGCCATTTCCTTAGGTTTAGTTAACGCAGGTCAGACTCATCTGTGGCAGCGACAGTAAAAGGCTTCCCCCTTCCTCCTCCTCCTTCCCTGCAGACTGGCACTGCCATGACCCCCATTTCTGTAGCTGTAATCATATGAAGAGCCAGGGCAATAAGCAAGAGACAGCAGAGACTGACTGTATAGTTACCTTGAATGCGCCATCCACAGTTTCGGTTTATTTTTTTTAAGGCAAACTAATTACTTAGAGCCAGGACTCTGCCAGCTCATCACCCAAATGCTTCACTTTGGCTGGAAAAAGTGCTTAAAACTAAGGAAATGAAAATTTAAAAATCAGTTACTGTAGAACACCAAAACATGCAATTTTAAAGATGAGCACTGTTTGAATAACGGGAGTGGGAAACCAACACCCAAAAATCCACAGCCTCTAAACCCCTTTCTGTAGTTCTAGAACTCACATTGGAAGTACTGGTTATTGCTCATATTTAAAACCATCTATAAAACTGTATCTGCCTTTTTGTAATGCAACTCCTGTTTTAATGCAACAGGGGTTTCTCGTCCCATGCAGCCTTTACACTGACAGGCATCTCAAATATTTGTTGGGGTTTTTTTACAGCTCAGCATATGCATGAACCAAAAAACACCAAAAGATCAAGGGATTTGCTGTTCTTAACATGAACAAAGGACAAGGAATGTCTGGATGGCTTGACCGAGAAGCAAATAAAGACTCAAAGTGCACAAAATTGTTTAAGTGTAAATAAATGGTTCAGTAGGTACTACACTGCCAGCATCATTCTGGCATGATGGAAAGGAGAAAAAGTATCTAACATCCAGATGAAAAACTTCCTTAGCAACTCAAGAGAGCAAAGATTTATTCTTTTCATGACAAGATTCTCTCTGACCCTGATGACTGTTTTAGGCATGTTATTCAATCTGCTTTTAATATTTTCTTTTTACAGGTGTTGTATCATTTCTGACTGAAGACTGGATCTGTACTAAAGCTCTCTTACAGCAACATAAAGGGATGTGCTCCTCAGGCTAAGGTATATACATACACACTGTGTATAGCCTGTAGCACTCACTAGGACATATGTGAAAAGAATGAAGTGGCTTGTCATGAAGGAGGTGCATTTACAGAGCTGTCAGCAGAAATGCTGAAGCCTTGCAGCTCTATTAAAAGTCTCAAATGCATCAAGCCCAAAGCTGCTGATACATACATCTCTTCTGCTCTTCTGACAGCAGATATGGATTGGGAGGAAGAGGGTCAAAACCTTGCCTAGCACAGGGCTTTCCACAGTCTGACTACACTGAGCAGTTAGCACAGAGCACGTAACACTATGGCAAACAAATTCTCTCCTGCCACTTGAACTTGTAGTATTACATCTCTCCAGACTGTGGAATCACTGTTGTATTAGCAATCATCTCTCTCTCTCTTAAACAGCTCAAGCTGAGAGCCAGATTCTGAACACATTAGACAGGGCTTCCTACAAAGAAACAAATCACAGATTGCTTCAACTGACTCCAGCCCAGGGATGCTCTCCCACATGGCTCTGTAACTCTTTCAGCTTCATTAGCAGTGAGCTACTGCTTGAAGAAGCAGCACAGCTGTTGGTACAGGTTTTCTGAAGTTCACAGTATGTTCCCATTTCTTTAATTAGCTGACAAAACATTACCCAAGACTACACTGAACACTTACTTACTTGTTATTCTTCTGCAACTTTACTCTAGAAGGCAGGAGACCTACTCACATGTTATTTAGTCACATTGCCTCAAGGCAGGTTTTTCCCCTTTCAGAAAGGATCACATTTCATCAGCTACCAGAACTCATCACCCTCACTATCATCAAAATTAACATGGCCTGTAGCAAGTAAGTTCAAGACCTACTTAACACACGTAACTGACTGCAGAAGTGAATGATTACCCAAGTACAGCTTGCTGAGCACTTCCAGAATGTGAAAAATTTCTTACCTTTGTTCATTGAGGGTAGTCATTGTTCCATGCTCTAAATACCATACAAAAAGATTAAACAGGTCCCAAAAATGCCAAATTACTATTTGAGAAACATAATCTAATTTTCTTGCAACTTTGTAGTGTCTATGGCAAACTATGAAAGTGCTTTGCACTGTGGTATGTACCTTGACTATCTTGAAGAGAATTGAAAAAACTGACACTTCCCCCCCCCAGTAACAAAAGATTTAAGTTTAAATGAATCACACCAATGGTTATGAATTTCAATAATTTAATGCTAACCAAAAGTACAAAGTGTGAAAGTCAGTGTCTCATTTATATTGGTCTAAGAAAAGAAATCTAGAGAAAGTGTTTACACTGCAGCAGATTTCAGTATTAGCACCTTGAAGAGAAATTCTTAAGTGATAAAAAAGTATAGAAAACACTGGTATGGTACTAGGTACAAACATAAAACAGGTAACAGAATGTTTTCAAATTTCTACCTTTGAAGAAAAGTTACTTAAAAAATGCATTAAAAACAAGTTCAGGTATTCACAGTTTGAGTGGAGATGGAATCAAGTGCTGGAATAGAAAAGAGAAGAATGAACAAGGCAATTATAACGCAAGTCCAAAGGCACTGACAATACAGTACATGGTCTTATTCTCCCATCTCACAGTGCAGGTTCCTGCAAATACAAAAATAAGGGTTTCAGAAACAGAAGGAAGTCGAAGTGATTACATGCATGCCCCTGTATGCATTTTTATGCTTGTTTCCTTTAAGAACCTTAATAACGAAGCTTTCACAACAGCCAAGCATTTAATATACAGCCCAGTTGGCATCACAGCCAAATGGAAAAAATACCCAACAGTATGCTATTACTCCAAAGCTACAGACTGGGCGGGGGGAAGTATGCTGCCTAGTCTTAAAGAGACAGGCATTAAACTGCTGGTTGGAAAATCCAAGAGTTGTTTTCCTTACCATCACTGGAGTTGTCCCAGAAGCAAGAGCTTGCTGTATGTAGCCCAGCACCATTCTTTTGCATAATCACACAGGTCACTGTTAGTCAGTAGAGAAGCTTTGATTAATTTCTCACTAACATTAATTAACATTTAGCTCCATTTTTGCTCAGCTTAGCACACACATAACACATCCATAAGCAAACATTCATGCTTGTGAGCAGTTTACAGACAAGGCTCTTCCTAAGATCTTTCCCCATCCCCTGCCTACTGGTGCACGTGACTGTGCCAGCTTTCAGAGAAAAGGGGAAGCGGAGCTCACCAATGTACTTGAAGGGCTTCCCCAGCTTTGTGAGCTGGCTCAGGGTTTGTTCCACCACGCTCGTTGTCCACTGGTTCACTTTGCTGTGCTGGTAGGCGTTGCCACCGATAGCGCCCTCTATGGCCTGCGGGGGACAAGCAGGTGAAGGAGCTGCACTGCTGTCAACTGCAAGGCACACATTATAACCCTTCCCAACATGGACCCCATACCCACAGAAAAATCCCAAATACTGCTGGTCCACACTGGCTGTTGGAAGTGTTTTTAATTATTAAAATCGTGCAGGTCAGAGTCTGAGCCAGGCATAGGAGAAATCATCATAGATCCCACCCTCTGTTCATTTTGTGATATTTAAGATTATTTGTAAAGTCCCACAGCCATAGTTATGAAAAGAGCCCTACATTTAAACAGCCCTGAAGAGAATTAAAAAAGGCACAGTAGTGCAACAGCTCGTTCATACATATTCTTCTATGGAAATTAAATTCCAGTTTTAGAGCAGAATCATTTTTGGGAAACAAACCCCCAGACCAAAACAGAAGACCCATGTAGTTGCTGATTACTAACAGAACATAAGCCTCCAGCCAAATAATCCATTTTACTTATGAGGATAGCTTCCCTTTTAAGATATCAATAAAAGTACACTATACCTACATGTTTTTCATTGGCACATTTTTTCATCAGAGAAATTATTTTTAAAATAATCATAAAATTGAATTTAGAAGAGACACAAGTATGTATTAAAGCATGTGTATTCAATTTACAGAGTTTGACCAAAACAGTTATTTTGCAACAACAAAAAGACTGCACTAGTCTACGAGAGGAATTCCAAATCCTGCTAGAAATTTTCTAGACAGAAAATTCATGTTTCTTAGCAACAAGAATGTTCAATCATTCCAAACAAACAAGAATTCACTTTGGAGAAAAGCATCTTCAAAGAACACAGTAACATGCATAGGCAGACAGTCTACAAAAAACTCCTGTATTTTACTAAAACATAAAATCTATTTCTACAGTGTTTAACATAAAACATCCCCCTAGAAATTCTAATAGGGATGCACTGCAACCAGAGAGGAGTGTATGGAATTACTTGGATTTGCAATATATATCACAGCTAAAGCTGAAGTCCATACACTGGTTAAATCCAGAGTCACCTGTACTTTGACAGCAACCCATCTAGGAATCTATTACATATCAGTTATCACATTTTACTGAATGTCTTTTAGTGCACAGCATACAACATATCAAATTTCCACACCAAAAAGTGAAAATGTTTAAATTACCTCTTTAATGATGCTGCTGACTTCATCAACAAGAAAGGAAGCCTACAAAAGAGAAAGAAGAATTTTAAATAATGAGGGGACACATTCTTCTGTTTATGATGTTTGAGCTCTGTTAAGAACATGCTCTAGAAATTTAATTTATCCTTGTCAGATTTCTGGCAAGTCAAAAGATACCAAGTTTGCCTTTATTGGCATATATATGTACTCTACCTCCTTCAGCCCAGTCAAGTTCACCTTCTTAGAAAAGTAACGAAAAGTAAGAGATGAACTAATATTGGCTGGCCTTTTGAGTCAAGAAAGCTTTCAAATTTTGACTTGGAAGCATTTGAAAATAACAAGTATGGCATTTGTGTTCACATCTATTCCCCCTTCCCAACGAGCACTAATGTCCTCACATCACAGTGGGCTCACAGAGGTAACCTCAGCTGGCAGTTAAATGGAACCGACATCTCCAGGGCACTGCTGTGGGCAAGATCTGAGCTCAAAACTGAAGGAAAAACTGTCCTGACAGTCTCAGCCTAGGATAGGAAAGCTGCCCTTGGAAACCAAAGGGGAAATGTAGCTCACCGGACCTTCAGCCTTCAGGGAGCAGAGATTAAGCACGTGGAATCAGACAGCAAAGGCCTCAGCATTTTACTGACCTTCAAACTACCACCCATTTACATGTATGGTTAGTGGTTTATGTTTTCTTGTTTTATTCCCTCTGCTCCTGCTGCCTCCCACGTCAGGGGGTAGAACGAGCAGCCACTCACAGGGCCAGGGAGCACCGACTGGGGGACCCCGCGCTGCAGCAGCGACTTACAGCCCACCCTGTCACTGCTGGTGTCTCACAGCCTCACCTCACAAACCAGGACAAAAGAACAGCACTAAAGACAAACTGATTGATTCCAAAAGACCCAGTAAGAATGCAAAGATGAACCGGGTGTTAACTGTTGATGGATTTTCACTGGGAGGTCAGTCAGCTTCCCCAGCTGACAGAAATAAACAACAGTGTAATTCAGGTGTGCAGGCAGGACATAGTTACACCAGTCTAGCCAGCTTCAATGACATGTGACATTCAGAAAGATGAGAGAAGTTGGTCATTCTCCATGAGAGAAGGAAAAGCACATTCTGGGAGACAAGCTGGGTAGTTCCTTTTCTGTGCCTATCTAGAAGTTCAATTCAACATTTTAAAAAGCTTTTATGTGCTGTGGCAAATTGCTTTTTATTTTCAGCATCTTGACTTGCATTTAATTTGAACATGCCTCATTTATTTTCATGGTATACTGCATTTTACAGGTGCTTACATTATAAGGTGCACCAGTGTATTTAACCAAGTAAGAGCTACAATTATCAAAAAACATTCTCTCCCACAGAGCTTAAGAATATGCATGGCAGACATGCTATGCTGGCAGACATGAAGAACTGCAATCAAGCAAGATGACAAACCACGAACAGTTTTCTTCTTCACAAAATCTGCTCAGAAATGCCTGAGTGAGTACAAACACGGTTCACACCAAAGTAAAATTACTTAAATCCAACCCAAGTTCTCAAAGGTATTTTGAAATCTAATTTGTACTGAAACAATAGAGAGATCTGAGAATTCAGATCTAGGGCTGATGTTACTCTTCAACCATCTTCCCTTCTTGGAATGACAAAAATGAACATAAATTTCTGATATCCAGATTTGAGATATATGTGCTATAACTAGACTATGAAATAACACAACACTACCCGTTTTATCATTATGTCATCTTTTAATAAGAAAATATTTTTTATGTCATCTTTTAATAAGATGACATAAAAACTTTTTGGTATTAAAAAATAAAGCAGGAAAGAATCGGTTACTTTGAGGTTTCCCTGCCCTACCTCTCTGACGCAAAGCAAGCAGACAATGTTTCCAACACCTTGTTTAAAAAGGGTGCTGCCAAGCAACACATGCAAACTGCAGAGCAATACTATAGCCTTTAATAATTCTGAAGACCTTTTTGAAAACAGCTGTAAGAATTATGTTCAAGTATGTTCATTATATATTTTTAAAAAACCCAAACAGTCTGTGAATGTAACACAGGCCAGGCCCTGGACGAGGCTTTTAGAACAGGACAAGCCCGACACACCTTGGCCCCTCTCGCTGCTTCGCTATTGTGTCACATCGCGGCTGTTTAATAGTGCAGCAGCTCAGTGACACTGTCCCTCTGCAAAAGCAGCACTGCCGGCTTCCTCCTCCTTAGCGGGGTGACATCGCGGGTCATTTGGCACGATAACAGATTGAGACCCTTGATTTATCCTACTCTGTATCTTGTTAATGGGGTGTGAGCCCCACCAGTGTGCCTGTAGGACGCAGACGAGAGGCTTGGACTCCTCTTTCCGCACAGAAACAGCCTGGCCGAGCTCTGCCCCGGCCCAAACAGCACCGGCCGCCCTCCCACCACGGCACTCGGCTTCTCCTTCGGGGCCAGCCCGAGGCCACCACACCCCTCATGTCTTCTCCCCGAAGGACCTGCAGCAGCAGGGCTAGAAGCCAGAGTGGAGGAGCCCAGTGAACACCGGGACAGGGGCCGGCTCCCGGGGGCGGCAGAACAAAGGCCGGGCCCGTCTGCCGCCGGTTCCGGGACACGCGGCTCCACCCTGGGGGAGGGCGACAGGGATGGCGG
>NW_005054316.1:6061881-6074516 GCF_000277835.1 Geospiza fortis | reverse complement strand
AGGGTGGCATTGTCACGGCTGTGCTTTTCGTACCGATAGCTTGGCATTCGTCTTCAGCCATCCAAGAGGTCCTTCCCTGGGAGGTCCTCATCTGCTCCCCAAGGAGGGGAGGAGGATCTGCTTCTTGTTTCTGGAAACGGCTTAAATAAGAAGGCCTAGGTCACAAACTGAAAAAATGAAAAAGTAGAAAAACTCCCGCTGTCTTTTCATTATATTCCGTTATATTCCGTTTCCCCGCCCAGCCGGCGGGAAATGACAGGGCAGCTGTGGTGGGCATCCGGCGTCCAGACAGGGTCAGCCCACCAGAGAAGAATATCTGAATTCTTAGAGTTCTAAGCAGATCACATGATTTTTAGCAGACATAGCAAGAACCAGGAGAATGAAATTAAAGGCACCCTTGTCACAGTTCCTGGATCTTGTGTGTGTGCGGTGTTTACAGGTTGTCCGAATCACCGATGCTCCCAGCCCCTGAGAGCTGCTCCGGGCAGTGGGAAATGCTGGTCAGGCTCAGAGGGGCCTGGATGAACTGCGGAAAGAGTCTGGATGGAGGAATTACTTACTGGGGACAAGTACAAAGGGCTGTATGGAGGCAGGAATAACCAGCTCTACAAGTGCAGGACCAGATCACTCAGTAGCTGTTCCATAGACATGCGGAGTAGGGAGGTGTTTAAGTACATTTTATCTCAATTTCTCATATGAAGCTATTTTAAAAAGTATGGGAAAAATTTTAAAAGTGGACATAGAGTCTGGAAGCAGTATTCCTATTGCCCTCTCTGCAGTAAGGCTGCACAAGGAATACCATGTCCAGTTTTGGGCGTAGTATTTCAAGAAGGTTGAGGGAGTTGCAGCTCCTGAGTGTGCTGACTGAGCAGTTTTGGTCCTGTCTCCAGTCCTTTGTCAGGCTCTGCCTTCTGTTTTTCCTGAAAAAGGAGACCCTGACCAGCCACCTCACTTTGGGGCTCTGTGGTGCCCCTGTGGGCAGCACCAGCTCCGCTCGCTCTGGAGGGATCCGGAGGGACTGCAGCTGGGTGCTGAGCACATCCTCAGCCCCATTCCAAGTCTTGTGCTTGCTGCTTCCAAAAAACAGAGACAAAAAGGTGAGGACTATGGGAAGAGTGAACAAGTGATGCTTGTTTGAACAAAAGCATAAACAACTGTATATTTGGTTATATTCTTAGCATGTATAAAATACTGCAGCGGTTTTCCAGGTCCGGGGATGAGAGGGAAAAATACAATGAGTTAAATATGTGCAATTCAGGCTTTGATAAAATATTAGGGGGAAGCTGGTAGTAGGGCTAATGTTCCACAGTCTGGATTTGGGATACAATTAATCTGTCACTGTGGGTAGTTAGAATCCTCAGGTTACTTTTGGCATCTCATTCAGTTCAAGTTTTGCCTAAAATTAAGGCACAAATTATCCAAATATGGTGCATACATGCATACCACTATGTCCTACTAACAGCTGCTTTCTCTTCCATGATGCAGTTGAAGAAAGTAATTAAACTTGACATATACAGGTGGAAATGTTTGAACCTATTTAGCTTGATGAGGTTATTAAAATGCAGGCTCTTAAACTTTGCCATGTGAGTAGAATTGCTGTGCTTTGTTTCATTTTAACTAGAAATCACGACTCTTAAAACACCTGAAACAGTTAAGAAGGGCTTCTGTGTCATACACACAGTTTGGTAGACCTAGGAAGAGGAAAGGAGCTTGAGCTGTAAGAATAACCTCTTTTTTTTCTCCTGACTTAGAAATAATTGGGTTCTAATTTTGAACATCGTTGCCCACACTTGATTCTGTGATAGACTTGACTTAAGCTGTCCAATGTGAATAATGTTTTAACTTTCAGTTGTTACCTGAGATCAGATTTCCAGTTGTGAGGTAAAATAACTTTCTTCTTCTTGCAGATGCATAAAAACTGAGTTCTCTTGAATTTTTATTTATGTTAATTGCTTTATCTTATAGACCTAAGTAGAAAACTGTTTTGTTTCCAGGAAAGAACTGTTTATGATACAAATCAAGCTTTCTGTGCAAGTCCTGGAGACATTGAGGTTAGAAGCATTTTCACATTTACGGCGTCAGAAAAAGAAATGTATAACTCAAAGCCACTTCTCTTCCTGTGTGTGGCTTGAACACTGAGTGCGTTTTGGTATATTAGTCAGTTCTTGTAGTCTCTTGTGCTGAATCTCCTTTTAGTGTTAGAAAACAAATATCTTTGCTTGTTGCTGGTGACAAAACCAGAGACCTGGCAAAAGCTGTTGTAACGCTGGAGCTCTTTGTTGAGTGCATTTGCTTTCAGCTGTTTTGGGGTGCTCCTCTGAACATCCATCAGTGGTTTTGGTGCACAAAGGAAGGAAAGGGGGTGGAGAACAGCCCCCAGTTTTCTTTAAGAAGAGATAATTAAATTGTAAGACTGCTTCTCATCTTTTAAAAGCAGTTTACTTCCTGGTGTCTCTCATTGATGGTTGCTGAAGAGGTAAGGACATCATTTTACTCTGTTCTGTGTGACATAGCACAGGGGGATGCATTTTTATTTACTGGCATGGGTTTTTTTCAAATTGGAAAAGGTTTAAAGGAAAAACCACACCTGCAACTTAATTGTTTGTGTTGGGTTTAATTATTTGGTTTTATTTTTACTCTGAATTCTGGGGTGGGATGTTATTAATATTAGAGTCTTAATTTTGGTAAAGCATTATCAAAGAACTTAATAATTTTCATGTGTATATGTAGGCATGTAAAAGCTAAACTGTTGCAGCTAGGTAGTACAAAATAACACTTGTAATTTTCTTAACTAAGAATGAATTTTTGTGATTGGTCTCAGCAGAACAGAAAATAGCCACAAATTGCAGTAGCTTTTGAGACTAGTTTTACTCTAAACCTTCTTAATCTGTTCCTCATTACTGATGTGTCACAGTCATTTTCTGGGTTAATGGATAAAGTAATCCAATTATCTTAAGTAAATGAAGACTATGACTTTAGAAGATATGTTAATTTATAATTATTTAATTGCCATTGTTTTTCTGATGCTTAAGGATCTGAAAGGAGATCAAGTAATGCATTACTTGTAAAATTGCTTTGAGGAAAAGCTTGCTAAGCCAGTCATTTTTAAGTTGAAAAGCTTAGGAAAAAGCTGTTTTTGCAAACTTCATCTAGCGTAAGGTAGGCTTTTTCCTTGATCTTCAGTAACGGAACTACATGCTATTTTATCCTGATAGGAAAAAAACATGTTTTTTTGAGGTTGTACTCTGTGCGTGCATTAATTTCTCTTGAAAAGTGTAGCCACATTCATCATCCCTTCTCCCTTACAATGGCTTTGGGATTTCTTATGATATTTTCAAGAAGTTACTGATCCATCTGCAAGGTGCCTGACCCTGCATTAATTTAAATACAAAATATAATAATAAATAATGATAAATATATAATTTAAGAAGTGCTTGAACAGAATCTTTTTGTGAACATTGTGCTGAAAAGGAAGAATTGTTATGGTATTTACTAAAGAGGTTGCTGCTGCTTTTGGTTTTATGTAGAAGATGGTCAGCTTTGAGGTTAGCTGATTATGTAAAGCAGGTAGCTAGCTGGATTCGATGGGTGAACGTGAAAGGAGGGCATCCCTGAAGGTTTATGAGGTTTTTCCTGTCAGAGGGTCATTACTGAAAACACTTCTTTATTACTGCCAAAAAACTACTCTAGTGCAGATATCTTTGTTGGAAGAGAAAAATTCTTATTTAACAATGGTGGAGAACTTTTCAGTCCCATTTGAACACCTCTGTGAAATAATTACAAGTTCAAGTTTGTTGTGGGGCCAAGAATTATCTCTTATTTCGGGGGTTGTAATAATTTTACAATACTTTATTTATTCTTAAAGCTACCTCATAATTTAGCTAGATTTTTTTAAAGAATTTGAAGGAGATGTCAGATAGCAACTCTTTCTGTGCTTGCTTAGCTGCAGGTGTTGCTCTTTGTAGCTGTTTTACTGTGGCACATTCTTAATAGGTCTATAAGACATTAATGTATTTTCTATAAAATCACCAGAGCAGAGTTTTATTGGATCCACTTAGTATTGTCTGTCATGCAGTCAATTGCTGCTTTACTGGGATTTTCTGGTGGTACGCCCAAAATCTTACAAGTTTATGGCAAATGTAGCTTACCCTGTAATGGATGTTTGGTGTCCTGTGTAGGGCAGAGACACCAGAGTTTGTACTGACTCTTCTTTAGGTTATGTTGACTTAAATGGAGTTGATAGTTTTAAACATGCTCATCAATCCCAGGAGGTATTCATAAGGTAAAAGATGAAAGCAAGTGAAGGATGCAGGGGCCTTTGAAAATGACCTATATTGTGTAAAAAAAAAATTGCTCAGGCTTTTTATGTTTCAGATGAGTAATTTCCTGTGAAATTGCAGTTGGTAAGGAAATAAAACATGACTATGCCTATCTCTATCTCTGTCTCTTTTGTTTCCACAGGAAACCAATCTTTTTTTTTTTTTCCTGAACACAAGCTTCTGTGAAATGCTGTGTCCTTTTGGTGTCTGTTGAAGGGTTTCATGAAAAAATCCTCATAGACAAATGGAATGCAACCTGTTTATGTATACATGTTATCACCCTCTGGTTTTTCTGGTGGAAAATTAAGTAACTTAATTGGGGCAAGCTGCATGTAAATTCCCTGCACTGACAAAAATGCATTCTCACTATATAGCTGAAGTTTTAGTGGGTTCTTTTGGTGGTTTAGCTGTTTGTTTTAAATTTAAAACTTAGTATTTGAAAATAATGATCCAGCAATGCAGATGGTTGGTCAGATTCTCAGCTGAGGTCTATCAATGAAGCATCAGTAACTGCTTTGGTAAAGCTTTGCCCTTCTGTCCCAGTGTCTACACCTGCCTAGAACCTGACTGTGTGTGTCTACTTCAGATTAAATCTGAAACACTTAAACCAGTTTTTGTGTACACATTTTTAATATTGGTGTACCATAAGTGGACTTGCTTTACATTTCTAATAATATGCACTAAATGTTAGACTGTAATATCAAAAATTCATGTGATATGTAAGCTGGTTTAGGTTGAATAGTCATGTTATTTCTTGACTCTGCTGCAAGGTATCTTAAAATAACTTTATATTTTAGTGGAGTTTTGCAAAAGTGAAGGTCACAGAGTATATACAAACTGCAGTTGTGATTCTGTTTCAATTTTATACTTGTATATATTTGTACTTTATCAGTTTGGGACCAAAATCATTAGTGCACTGAGCTGGAATTATTATATATATCTTAACTTTTTTGTGTCTCTGTTTATTAGCAAAGATAATACATTATTTGGTATCATACTGTTTCTCCAGACTTAACAGACACAGGTAATTGATGGAAATGACTTAGAGGTCTTTTCTTTTTTTTTACTCTTAGTCTTGTGATGTCTTTTCAACAAAATTGGATTATAAAGGGACATTTTTTCTCAAAAATTTTGTCTCAAGCAGTATGACAGTCATGGGACCTATAGGCCTGTATTCAAAACTAACTTAATCTTTTTTATTGATTGTTTTGTGTTGACTGTACAAAAAAAGTGAAGGTATGTGCCTGAGTGCTATGGACAATATGGTGAGCCTCTCTGAAGAACAGAACTGTCTTAAAACCTCTCCTGTGTCTGAATTACTGCATGAAGGGTTTGAGTATAACAAAATGTGTCCTTGTGTCCTTCACATTTTTTGAAATGTCTTGAAGAGGTGAGAAGAGATAATGTTTGGTTGGTTTTTTTTCCTTAGGCCCAGAAACCCCAAATCTAGAAGAGCAAATAAAGAAACCCGAACCATTTCTGCCACTCCTTTATCTCTGGACAAATTGTCCCTCCATCTGGTGCCAGTTCAAGCCCTATCTGGAGCATTGCTGTAAGCTCTCATCTTTTTTGGAACTGCTTTCAGTGGAAAAGAGAAAAGAAAAGGAAGTTAAAGGACATATGAAAAAGTCAAGACTGCTGTGACCTTGATAACTGTTCATATTCCCTGTGTAGCAGAGGCACTTAAATGATGATCTGTGCGAAGACAAACAAAGTTATTTTTCTTTTCAAAGGTATGACACAGTGAAACTCATCAAGTAAGAGCACAAGCATTTAGGAAACACCCAGACCAGCACTCTGGATGCAGTGGAAGCCATAGGACAGGAGTCTACAAAACAAGTGAAATAGTGAAATTTGGCAAAAATGGCCTGTGAATTTAACCTGAACTTCCTTAAGGAATTAGAACGAGAGGCTGTTCTGGAAGTCCTATACCGTGACCAGATGGTGAGAAAAACGGAGGAGGAAAGAATAAGGTAATACTGTCCCCCTATTCCTGTTTGCTGTTGTTTTTTGTTTTGTTTTTTTCCTTCTAAATTACTCTTCTTCTACTTGTTGTCCTAAATGTACTCCTCTTATAACTTCTTGTTAGCTAATGCCTTTGTATTCTCTGGAAAATCTAAGGTTATCCAGAGCCTCTTGGTTTTGCCATTCTATTGAGTCTACATTAAATCTGCAGCAAATCTTGTTCACTGAATAATGTACTTGGTGAATTTTACTTCCAGCTTTCATAGAAAGTTCAGTTGCTGGCTGCATTTTTTCTGTGAAGGCTTCATGGCATTCTCATCCTGTTCCTATGTATGCATGTGTGTAGTCTTGGTAACATGGAACATGTTCAGATCTTAGGCTGGCTCGTTTAGCTTACATTGTGCCAAGACTGGAGTTTAGAACCATTGGGTACCTGCTCATTGTGCTGAATCCATCACTGCTCCTCCTCACACATAACAGGCAGCAAGCACACCACTCTGCCTTGGAGGTTGTTACTTGTGTCAAAAGGTGTCATTGGTTAGGAAAGGATTTTATTTACTAATTTCACGCTCGACCAGTATCTCCCCTGGTGAAGATAAAGTATAATTCTCCAGCACTTTATTTGCTTTATGTCTTGGCTAGGACCAGGATTTCCCGGTACCTTGTATCCTGCTTTGTGATATCCCATCCCCCTGTACAACTAGGTATTGGTGTGGGTAAGATATAAATTTTTAGTCCCTTAAATGTGGAAATTTAAATTTTGTTTACACCAAACATTTATGTAAGTATTATGGGACATATTACACATAAAACAATATTAAAACAATAGTAATGATGTGAAGGGCTATACAGGAAGTCTGAATTGGTTAGAAAATCCTTTTCAACTGCTGATGATGTTACTATCAATTAAAAACATAGAACTTGATTATTGGTGCCTGCGATGGAAGCAAAGTTAGTGACAAGGAGAGGTTTTAATATTTTGGGCTGTGTGCTGTTTTGGTTTGGTTTTTTTAGCTTTCAGATGATGCATTTGTAATGATTTTTTTCCCCCTCAGAGTATTTAATTCTTGGATAAATGCAATTTTAAAAAATTAAATGGACGGAAGCACCATCTAGTCTCAGTTTTTATAGGTGAATGCATAATCAATTGCTTACAATGATTTCGGTGTGGAAAGTAGGCCCGAAATGAACAATACCCTATTTATGCTAAACTGTTTTTCTGTTACTATGCACAGTTCTGGTCACACTGCAGAAATGCTATGTGTGTACCTTTTCAAACAGTGCTCAACAGAGGTCACACTGGATGGCATATCTCCCACTAGAAATGGTATTGCACAACCAGGGTATTACTAACTTTACATGAGGATTTTGTCCTCTGTAATTTTTTTCTTTTTGTTTTCCTTTTTACCTGTGGAATTAGGAAAATGAAACAGCAGCTGCAGCAACTTCGGTGGAAGGGGGCAAAAAATGCAAGGCATGAGTACCAGGAGAGGTCTTGTGCTCGCTGCCAGAAGTCTCTGGGGCTGCTGGTGAACAGAGGTGCCGTGTGCAATGGCTGCAGCCACCGCGTGTGCTCGGAGTGCCGCGTCTGCCTGAACCCCTGCCTTTGGAAATGCACCATTTGCTATGCTCATGGGTAAGGAATTCTGCCTTGCTGGAAAGCCACTGGTGTAGTGAAAATGTTGGCTGAGGTCCTGGTAGTGATGAAATGGATGGAAATTTTGTGTTGTTCTTCACAAAACTGATATTTCCCTTCCTGTGTTTAGCAAAATGGCGACTCAGGGTAGGCCAGAGGTACTGTGAGTGTGACAAAGGTGATAATAGCAAAGCATAGAAACAGTCATCAATCTGAGCCACTGAGAGAACTCCTTGTAAAGAAAGCAAAATCTCTAAATACAACAGCTAAAGAGATATCCACAAATGGGCAAGGCAACAAAACCTCTGGGTCTGCCCTTTCACACCTCACCTTATTCTGCATCAAAACAAATTATAGGTAGGATGCTTTTGGTCCTGTCATTTGATTTTAAAGCCTTTTAGGCATTTTAATGAGATCTTCATAAGTAGCAATGCAGACAATTAAAAAAAAAAAAGCACCCGTGTAGACTGTACAATTTATTTTCATACCTAACCAACTCAGTATTGAACCAGCGCATCCTCACAACCTGCTGAAGGTGCTGTGCTTTGATGTAGTATAGCAAATTTCTAGACAATATCCTCATCATTATTTTCTGCCTCTTACCTCTGGAGCAAGAAATCTGATTTATAAAGCATGACTTCAAATTATTTATCAAATTTTAAAGGGCAAAACCAAATAATAACATTGCTAGGATTTATTCAAGTATGGTCAGAAATACAAATTTTTTTACTTTGAATTAGTTGATTTTTTTTTTCTTTTACTACATCACATTTTTGTATTTCAGGATTCAGGAAACAATCTTTTTTTTACTATATTGGTACATTTTTTAATATCAAAATATTCCTGCCTAGTCTATTCTATTAATTGCAATCCTTCTAAGCAAAATGGTTTAGGGATATTTTCCCATTTGATGAAAAATAATACATAGGTGAAGAATGATAGTTTGTGAAATTGTTCAAAAGCTCTACAGGGTGATAAATATCCCTGTAGAAAGGGTGAGGATTTGGATGAAAATTTACTTTATGCCAACACAAGATGAATCCACCCCTCCACTCCCTCTGCAGGTGCCAAAATGAGATTAAAATAGAGGGAAATACAAGGCAAAGTATTGGTCTCAAGTCAAACAAATTTGTAGTAGTTTGAAGTAATTTTTTATAGTTTGGAAAAAAGTTGTAAACTATCGCAAGCAAGATAGTCTCTGAATCTTCAGTTTATTTAGCAACTAATATGCAAAATAGGTAGTTCAGCTATGTTTATACTTGATACAAAATAGTTACTACATTTTTATTTGTGTGTTTTGCTGTGTTTCAAGCTATATGCACTAAACTGAAAATTCAAAAGTTAACTTTCCATATCCTTGTCTAGATAACCCTCCCCACTTCCTCTTGTTTTAAATTAGTTTCCAGTTATTTGGTGGCCACTGTGGAAATCCCTTATAGACAGTCCTTGGTTGTTAAGCTGCTTTGTGTAGTGCTGCACACGCTTAATTATTTAATTAGCTTGTCCAGATATTTAATGGTAAAACTAAGAAGATGTTGTCTAGATTAATTAAAGACCTTTTTACTTTTCAGGGAATTACCTTTTTTTTTAAAAATCTTGCTAATACAGATGGATATGCCAGCTGTCATTGAATTTCTCTTTATATGAAGAGAGAGGACATTTAGTCTTTAGTCATGATGTAAAATCAATTAAATTCAGTCAGACTTCTTCCATTGCCTTCAGTGAGCTTTACATAAAAGCTGCAAATCTCAGGAAGGGTAGAGAGTGCAGCAATGTGGTAAATGGTACTCAGCCCCTTTTGTTTATCCTGGTGAGGGGAAAATAGGATGGCTAAAAATGGTAAGAGCTAATTTCCAAGTCCCACGTAACTGTAATTTTGGGTCTTGCTTATCACTAGAATAATTTTTTCCTGAATCAAAAAGCAGCAGCAGCACTATGGAGGTTCTTCCCTAGACACTGGGGTCATGTTTGCAAGGAATGTGCTTAAACACCTCAGTGCAAGAGCATGTAGGGATAGGCAAATTTTGTATTTCTTACAAAATAAGAAATTTTGAAAACCTCGTGAACTGAAGAAGTTTGTATCTTTCAGCTGGAAGAGGCATCTTTTATATGGATGGAGTCAGTGTAGCATGTTGGTTTTTTTTAAAGGAATCCTATATTCTAGGAGTCTAGAAAGATGTTTGTTTTGGAGGAGTTTGGTCTATTTTACCTGACAAAGAATCTTTATTAGCTTTGTTTTCATACTTTTGGTCATATCTTAACTCAATACACTCTTTATTAAAAAAAAAAAAAAGGTATTTTCAGACTATTTTCATTCTGTGTGTGGTCCAATAATCATGTAATGGTTTGGGTTGGAAAGAACCTTAAAGGTCTTCTGGGTTCCACCCATCCTGCCAAGGGCCAGGGACACTTTTCACTAAGACCAGAGCTCCATCCAGCCTGGCTTTGAACACCTCCAAGGAAGGCATATCTGGAACTTCTGTGAGTAGATTCAGTTATCACGTGGACCTGTGCAGATGTGGAGATTAAACTCTGGAAGATAACCAGGGAGTGGTGGGAATAATATAAAGGGGGACCTGGGGTTGAATGGAAGTCAAGGCACTACCAATGCAAAGCCCTTGAAGATAGGGATTTCAGACATTTATTAATTAATAGATCTTCATCGAAAATTAGTAAGTGTTGTGTCTCAATTATTTAAACCTAATTTTCAGACTCATCTGTGTTCAGTTATGCTCAAAGGTCTACGGTTAGGTATGAAAATAAATTGTACAGTCTACATGGGCGCTGATTTTTTTTTTTTTTAATTGTCTACATTGCTACTTATGAAGATCTCATTAAAATGCCTAAAAGGCTTTAAAATCAAGTGACAGAACCAAAAGCATCCTACCTATAGTTTGTTTTGATGCAGAATAAGGTGAGGTGTGAAAGGGCAGACCCAGAGGTTTTGTTGCCTTGCCCATTTGTGGATATCACTTGAGCTGTTGTATTTAGAGGTTTTGCTTTCTTAAGAAGGTAAGCCCTACATGAATTTAAAGTTTGTATGCTGTTGCCAGTGTCAAGCAATTTTGGCAGAGGCAATGGTAATAAAGAGATTAATTTTATAGAAGGAAAATCAACAACTGGGTAGGCAAAAAGTTTAGCAGTGCCTGCACTGAGGAAATCTTTGCAGTGAGACTCCATCTTACACTAAGCATCACAAAATTGGCAAGGAAGGGAGATATTATATATGCCTTTACAATTAGTAAGACATTTAGATGAGAATTTGGAACCTAAAGGATCCAGAGAATCCTATTGTCAGTTCAATGTTTTTTGTCTCTTTAATAATGGGTGAGTTTAAGTTGCAGGCTTCAGGAAGAGTAAGATTTGTTGAAAATCTGATTGTGACAGAGCTGTTTAATCTGATATAATCTTGTACTTGCTAATCATTACTTTTCTGTTCCTGTGATCTTGGTGTCTTTGTAAGACATTGATATAACTGATGAGTCTCCAGAAAATTGAGAGATGGGCCATGAAGCCCCTGTGCTGCCAGGGCTGTGGAGCTCAGTGCTCCCTGGTAGCCATCCCAAGTTCTGCTTGGGACCATGTCCTCTACCATGGACATTCCTGACTTCTCAGACAAGGGTGCAGCTGTAAGCAGCCAGCTCCCCATTCAGCACAAGTGCCTGGGCTGCTTTGTAAGTTGGTTGTGCAGACTGGAGTGCACCCAGGGCTCTCCTGCCTTCAGAGCAATGACCACAGCAGGGTGTATCATTTCCATGGCCAGTCCTACACTGCAAAAAGGAAAACAAGCCATCAAACAAACCTCCCCCTGCCCCCAACCAAAACAAATGTCCCCAAAGGATTCCTCCCCTCCATGTTGTTTTCAGACCCACAGCAAAACCAGTCAATAGATTGAGTAGTCATGAAATCTTGGTTTTACAGTAAGATTAATAAAGGATGCTGGATTGTTACGTGGTAACTGAACATTTGAAGAAATGCATTTGCAAACATTTTGATTTGAATCTCTTTTGATTGTTTTCCAGAGATGTGAAAGTGAAGGCTGGTGAATGGTTCTTTGAGGAACGAGCAAAGAAATATCCAGGTGAAGGTAATCACTGGAACAGATAATAAACTGCTATATAATATTGGATAATTGAAACACAGAATGTAGTCTGACACTGTGTCCAATGTTTCTTCCATGCAGTCCATCTGTCTGTGCAGTAAATAAAACATGAACACAAATTAGCAGAATGTATTTAAAAGTGTAACTTATTTTGTTGGAGTAATAAAAATAAGAATATTCTGGCCAAGTAAATTTAAATTTATGAGCATGTAAGACTTCTAAGAAATACAATGATGTGAAATTAATATAAAAATGTTACACGTACAGGAAGAAAATGATCTTGCATTCATCATTTGTCAAAGTCTAAAATTCAGTAGCTTTCACTGAGGAAGTTCTAAAGCTTAAAGAAATGATAGAATAGAATAAAAACCTCCATGTATAGCTACAAATCAGCAGAGAGCTAAACACTGTTTCATTACCTTCAGCCAGCTGGCTGTGCTATTGCCTTGTGCTGGGTCTTTTCAGTGCCATTAAAAATACAAAGTTCTAGAAGAAATTATAGAGGATGTCGATGGAATGCTCGATGGAGAATGTGTTTTGCTAGCAAAGGAGCTGTTAGTGTTTGTTTTCACCGACAATAACTAGCAAGGTGGAGAAGATTTGTTTTCTCTTT
>NW_005054316.1:6039800-6061871 GCF_000277835.1 Geospiza fortis | reverse complement strand
AGGTAGGCATCTACTTAATTTTGTGCCTGACTGTATTTAAATGATACTGTTTCACTTCCAGTATCTGCGTCTATGTTTGAGAGTAGTTGGTAAAAAGGAAAGTGCTAGGCCTTAAATCTCTATTGGGAAGCTTGAATAGGAAGAATTTTATAAAAGGAAGAGCATAATCAGGCAAATTTTGGGTGGTAGGTGTTTGTGAAAGGCAGCAGCATATTAAGAAACTAAACTGAAGTTTGGTTTCCTGTTAAAATAATTTAAAATTTGAAAGACTTCACTAAAGTCCATTCTAGCTAACACAGTTTCTGATTTTAAAGTGTTAGTTGACTGATCTTTTTAAAGGACAATTTCATCCAACAACCATTGGTAATAATTTCCCCTCATTCTTTTCAACGAGTATGAAGCTGGTAGTATTATCAATCTATTAATAATATATTCTTATTTGAAAATGTTGCTCTTGGATATCAAATCTCATAATACAAGTTACTGTCTCTTTTTCCAGCAAAATAAATCGGTTCCCACTTTGAATTATGAAGGCTTTGTGGGTTCTTGAAGCATTTTGCTTAGTTAGTCTAATGGCAATGCTGTTGACATCACAAAGATCTAAAGATATACAGAAGATAAACCTGCAGGGAGAAATATGTTTTGTTTAGTTCCTTTGATTAGACCAACTGATATATTTAAAGGAGTTTAAAAAGTGACAAATTTTGAAACACAGCAGCCTTTATGCAATCTTCAATCCTGGAGGGACAGTGCCCTCTTTTGGTTTGAGAATATAACTGAAGTAATCATTAGAAAGTAAGTTGAACTAAAAAAAAACATTTTACAGTGAAGTTTTCTCATGTTGTGTAGTAAAAAAAATATAAATACATTGT
This sequence comes from Geospiza fortis, assembly GCF_000277835.1. Classification (NCBI taxonomy): domain Eukaryota; kingdom Metazoa; phylum Chordata; class Aves; order Passeriformes; family Thraupidae; genus Geospiza; species Geospiza fortis. The sequence goes on along the minus strand of NW_005054316.1, from coordinate 6,060,999 downwards.
TATGCTTTTCAATGATTTTTTTGTATCTTCTACCTAAAGAATGAGATTAATATTTTCATTAAAGTGGTAGATTACTTTTCATGACCAATCAATTTAAAATCTAAGGTAGCAAATGTTCTTTATCAATAAGAGAATTCTGGAGTTCTGATTGAAAATTCTAACATCCATGAGCTGATTATTGTTTCTACCATAGCTAAGGTCTATTACTTTCATGTAAGTAATGTTATAATTAATGACATCTTCAGCAAAACATGGATCGCATGCTGCTTGCTGTATCAGGAATTACTAGTGATGAAAGTCACTCCAGATAGTTTCAGTTCACCATTTGTTATATTTGTGATTCCCCCAGAAAAAAATGACAGTTTTATGAGTCTTCATTGTTGATGCCTGATGGAGCTTTTGCTCCTTGGTGTCTTCACGTCCTGTGGCTGCTCAGCTCAGGGATGTGCCATGGTTGCTGTTTGCCTGCAAGGATGCTCTTAGCAAAGGCTCTCACTTATGTTTGTGAGCTAGTCAAGCATTTTCGTCATTGCTCAGGTCTCTGGTAGGAAGAGTGAAAAAAATTTTCATGAGGTGCAAGAGTTGACCATGTGCCTGCTCTTGTAGAGGTTTTCAAGCTTCCCTTAATGTTTGAGTTTTGTGGCTGAAGCATGCTTTAGCACAGTGGGCCCATGCACTGCCTGCCTCCTGGACCCTGGGAGGCTGACAGCCCTTAGCAACCTAGGAATGGTCATGTTGGCATCTCTGTGTGATTGTCCTTAGCATTTGTGAGGAGTTCATCTGAATGTGTCACCTGCACCAGGGGAGGGTGAAATCATGGTACGGTGTGAGATGCAGGAGAGACTTGGGTGTTGCTTGGCACGTGTGCTGATACATTAGTTGGGAATTGACTTCATTCCTAGCTTGCATGTGTATGAGCTTCTGTAAGCACAGGCCAGTTCCTGAAAGGCCCTGGTTTTAGAAAGTGTTATACAGGCATAAGTAACTGATGTTGCTACTAAATGATCTCTGGATTCTTCTTTCCCTCCTTCGTAGGCAGACATGAAACAGTTGGTGCAAAGCTCTTGGAATCTTACCAGAATCTGAGGTAAGACTTGTAAAAGGACAAACAGTCCTGGCACACTGCAAATTTGTATGGGTGATATATTTTGTTATAAACCAACTGTAGTTTGTATTCCTTTATTATGAAAAAGAATCAATACTTTTGGAGTTCAAACGATAAAAGCATAGAAAAATTTTCACTTTTAGCTGTCAGCAATCCACAGAGTAGGTCTCACATACAACAGAGTAAGTACTATGTTTGGAGTAATAGTATCTTCCTTGAAATGAAGGGATGTGCATTATCTTTGTTTTTATCTGCTTATATTTTTTACATAACTATTTATACAATTATCTGTTAAATTTGAAAAATACATTTAAATGATTGTAAATTAAAGTTATTTACTGCGTATTATAACAGTATCATTATTTGTTTAGTGGGAGATATTGCTGATATGATAGTTTTACAATAAATAGTAGACAAGAAGTTAGACACTTTCACTTACCAAACTTAAAAAATTTTAAATCTAGTTTACAGTGAATAAATACTTTGATTAGAGGCCAATACATGACCATGCTTAACTTATTGCTGGTGATATATTATTAAGTAAGTCTGCTTATTATGTTATAAAAGGAGGCCTCTGCCTTAAAATAAACCAAGCCATGAACTACAACACCAAACAGCAAAGGAACAACTACTACCAAAATCCAAACCAATCAAAAAAAACCAAAAGCCCTGTGTAAAATAAGATATGAAGAGATGGCCTCAATTTATTTTAATTGTCTGGCAAGGCACAGCTGCATAAGAAAGAACTTATATTCAGTTGGATAAGATCCTAACCAAGACTTGCTCTTACCTGGATGTGGTAAAAATTAAAAAAGAATGAAGAAGTAAGTTCACCAGCTACCTTAGGATCTGTGATTGTGCTGTGATAACAGAATCAGGCAGTTTTTTGTTTTTTGTTTTTTTTTAACAGACCAGGACTATTTACCGCAGATGGAATGGCAGCAATGTTTAAAGGGTCTTTAACAGCTCTGAACCCAGGCAGGGAAGGATCCTTTTAGTATTGTACATAAAGACGACTGCCTTTTGAAAACATCTCTGAACAAGATGTGGGGTGCATTTTACAGCAATTGTGTTTTAGAATTCAGGACACAGTCTGTGATACTCCCAGCCATATAGAAGTCTAGGGATTTTATCCTAAATTTGGTCTTCCTGATGGTTCTAATTTAATAATTTTACCTGGAGCACCCCAAGATTGAGAAGGTAGAAAGGTATTCCTAATTCCTAAGAACAGGCAATAAACCTGTGCTGCAACTCTGACAGACACAGGATGTTGACCCAGACCTTTACAGAGTGCAGGAAACATGGGTAATAAAGGTATTGTGCATGGACATAGTTTATTTATTCATCTGTTGGCATCATATATTAATTGTTACACTGTTTATCTCTTAAATTTCCAGTAAAATTTCTGTTGTACCTCCAACTCCACCTCCTTTCACAGAATCACCAGCAGGAACCAATGTGATGGGTAATGTATGTATCTGCAAAATACACATATAAGTGCACCCCTTAGGGTGTCATTCCTATGGAAAGGTCAGCCACAGAAATGTGGTAAATTGTTAACTGCTGCGACATCCCTCTGCAATATAAATGCAGCCTTTTGCTACTTTGTCATTATTTTTATGCTGCATGGGTACTGGGAGAGAAAGTTTAGAGACTATGAGGGCTGTTTTCAGTTAGTGTTCAGTTTTTGAGGGAAGTAGTTAACCAATTTACTTGAGATTAGAATGTTGCATCTGGTTTTGGTGCCTCATCACAGGAAGACTGGACTGAGATCTGATTTCCACTCCAACCTGAAGGATCCCATGTTCCTGTGACATTCAGTATTCACATGTCACTTTCGTTACTGAGTGAGAAGCAGTGAATTTGATGGCTGCCTTTGCGTTCCAGTTTCTAATGGGCAGAATAGTAGCACATGGCTTGAAACTCACAGAAATTGCACTGAATTACTGTTTCATTTAATTTTGGACTGGATCCTCAGACCCTGTTTTTGAAGCCCATTGCAGTTCTGTAAACATTCTTAAGTACGTATCTAGAGTTTGATGAAAACTCTGTTCTGTAATAGATAAAAGTATTAAATACCTTACCACAAATTAGTGATGTAATTAGCTGTATTTTTGAACTTACAATGTGATCTTTCTGTGAGGAGTTCCAGTTATATGTGAAAGACCATGGAACTGAAAAGATTACTTTCCATACATCAATGTATGTCCTCAGATGTATTTGTCTACCGAAGTGAGCAAAGGGCTGAAGCTTTACCATCTGATTGTTATGTTGTCTGTAGATATGTAATCATTGAAACTTTAAAATTACAAATATTTTGTGTTTTCTTACTCTTTGCATCTCCCATTTGCAGGAACTTGGAGAGTCTAAAAGGTTTAATAAATCTGTGGAAAACTTGTTTTTGTCTCTCACAACGCACATAAAAAGTAAGTAACTTTCACTGTCTTGTCATTCCAGGATAATGTAGTCAAATGTTTTGATTTTTTTGGCCACAGTGTTGGCCAAGAAGCTGTTATAAAAAAAAGGCTATCAAGTAATGGCTGAAACTATTAATGCCAAGGTTGTGCCAGCCTGAAAAATAATACAGAAAATCTAATTCTCCTTAAATATTCTGCCAGTTGTTAAATAAACTGATAATATCAAACCAGAACATCTTTCTTGTAAAGATGTGAAAAGACTGTATAATTTTTCTTTTCATTTACCAGGTGTTCAGATGTAGTATATTTAATTCACGTTAGAGTAATAACCAATTTCTGATCTTCGTGTTATCTGGCTGAACCCCAGCTGACCTGGTTAAAGAGTCTGTCATTTAACAGGAGTTTAATATTTTCATTCACTGGCAGTATTCATGAGGACTTCCTTCCTCTTTCTCAGTCTAGTTGTGTGGAATTTTTCAGTGCACATTTCTGAGTGAATTTCTAAGCTTTCCAGTCTGTGTGCACCTCTAAGGCTAACTACACTGAGGACAGTCAGCCTTTGTGAAAAACAAATTAAAGGCATCAGTGACCAGAGGAAAATAACTTCTGAGCCTTAAGAAGATTACAGCAGAATAGTAGCACATGGCTTGAAACTCACAGAAATTGCACTGAATTACTGTTTCATTTAATTTTGGACTGGATCCTCAGACCCTGTTTTTGAAGCCCATTGCAGTTCTGTAAACATTCTTAAGTACGTATCTAGAGTTTGATGAAAACTCTGTTCTGTAATAGATAAAAGTATTAAATACCTTACCACAAATTAGTGATGTAATTAGCTGTATTTTTGAACTTACAATGTGATCTTTCTGTGAGGAGTTCCAGTTATATGTGAAAGACCATGGAACTGAAAAGATTACTTTCCATACATCAATGTATGTCCTCAGATGTATTTGTCTACCGAAGTGAGCAAAGGGCTGAAGCTTTACCATCTGATTGTTATGTTGTCTGTAGATATGTAATCATTGAAACTTTAAAATTACAAATATTTTGTGTTTTCTTACTCTTTGCATCTCCCATTTGCAGGAACTTGGAGAGTCTAAAAGGTTTAATAAATCTGTGGAAAACTTGTTTTTGTCTCTCACAACGCACATAAAAAGTAAGTAACTTTCACTGTCTTGTCATTCCAGGATAATGTAGTCAAATGTTTTGATTTTTTTGGCCACAGTGTTGGCCAAGAAGCTGTTATAAAAAAAAGGCTATCAAGTAATGGCTGAAACTATTAATGCCAAGGTTGTGCCAGCCTGAAAAATAATACAGAAAATCTAATTCTCCTTAAATATTCTGCCAGTTGTTAAATAAACTGATAATATCAAACCAGAACATCTTTCTTGTAAAGATGTGAAAAGACTGTATAATTTTTCTTTTCATTTACCAGGTGTTCAGATGTAGTATATTTAATTCACGTTAGAGTAATAACCAATTTCTGATCTTCGTGTTATCTGGCTGAACCCCAGCTGACCTGGTTAAAGAGTCTGTCATTTAACAGGAGTTTAATATTTTCATTCACTGGCAGTATTCATGAGGACTTCCTTCCTCTTTCTCAGTCTAGTTGTGTGGAATTTTTCAGTGCACATTTCTGAGTGCATTTCTAAGCTTTCCAGTCCTGACAACTCTTGTTCCCTTCTGATGCTTTTGGTTCCTTCCATTCTCTTACACTGCCTGCTGTTCCTAGGGATAAAGACTGTGTGTGCACCTCTAAGGCTAACTACAGTGAGGACAGTCAGTCTTTGTGAAGGGAATTTTTCAGTGCACATTTCTGAGTGAATTTCTAAGCTTTCCAGTCTGTGTGCACCTCTAAGGCTAACTACACTGAGGACAGTCAGCCTTTGTGAAAAACAAATTAAAGGCATCAGTGACCAGAGGAAAATAACTTCTGAGCCTTAAGAAGATTACAGAGGCTTGCAAATTTGCATGGATTTGAGCAAACCGTAGTATTTTCTTACTAGCTTCAACTTACACAACTGCACATGTGAGATTAGACCTGAGTAAATCTGGCTTCAGTGCCTTGCTGCCTTTCCCCTTAAGTCTTGTTTTTTTTCTTGTTTGGTCTTTCCTATAGCTTCTTCCACCCATCTTAAAGACCTATTCTCCTTGAACTGTGCAAATTTAATGTTGTGTCTGTGAGAACGCATTAAAGCTATGCAGAGATGTGGTGATTTGCTCCTAAAGAGAAGCATACAGTGGTGTAAGATCCTGGAAACAGTAATAGTGGCAGCACAGAACTGGATGCAAAATAATTTATTCAGCTTTCTGTTAGTTTGAAGCCTGGCCATATCCCAGACTTACTGGTAAAAACTGTCAGGACTGCAGCAAACTAATTTATTAATTCCCTGTACCAAAAGGAAGGTCCTACTCCACTCAAACATCTTTCTTTTCTCTCTGTTTTGAGTGTTATGCTGCTATAATTAGCATCTGGAACCCTCTGGAAACTGGTTTAGCTCTTTTAAAGAGCGGAACATTAACCTAGACAAAGCACATAGGTACTTTTCTGCTGTTTTAGTGAGTTAAGTGGGATCAAGGTAAAATATATGTTGGAACATGTACAACAGAGAATGCTGGTCCATGTGATCAGCAGCCATATCAGGGATGGAGAAGAGCACAGCAGGCATTCCAGAGGGAGATGGAAGAAAGTTATTAGTTCAGCTCAGCTACAAGTGAAACCCCACTCAGGTGCTCTCATCTTCAGCTAATGTGGAGCAGTTTAATTTGGGAGAAAATAACAGGCTGTTGCAATCATTGAAGTCAGTAATTAAAAGAAATGTTACAGAGAGAAAGACTTGGGTTTCTTGACTTAAGAAAGCAGCTTTTTCAGACAGTATTGCTTCTCAATGAAACCTGGTACTGTGCTGATAAATGTTTTTGATCACGACTGTCTAAAGTTAGTACTCTGTATCTTATCTAGATAAAAGTGTCCTGGTTTGCAGAGGTATTTAATACACCCAGCTCTTGTGTGCTGCAGTAAATAAACCTGGAGAAGCTTGTTGTGCCTCTATTCTCTCACTGGAGGCAGCGTGTGTGCGTGTCTGAGCGCAGCGGGAACGAGGGATGGGTGCGTGCAGCACAAAGCTGCCATTGTACATCTGCTCCTTTGTGCTGCTGCCTCCTGTTCCACTGGGGCTTGGCAGCAAGAGGAGATTGTAATCCAATGGTGGCCTTTTGGTGAATGGAAAATGAATTACTGGTTGTAGTTTTATTTGCAGTGAAAAATTGCCCTTGGCCCTAGAGAGAGTGTCAGTCTTAATGATATTTGGGTAGAGAAACCAAAAGAAGAATAGATATGAGAACTGAACATTTGTGTTTCCTCACATGATAACCTGTTCTATAAACTGTTCCTTGTAAGAGAGTGTGAGGCAAGGCTGCTGTTTCTGCCTCTACTGCTGGTCAAGCTACTCAGATTATATCTATTCCATTAGAACTCTCAATTCCAGTCTCTTTTATGATCTGTGATTTCATTGTGTATGTTAAAAACCTGGTTTCGTTTACAGAGATGGCTTAATTGAGCTGCCTTTGAATGGGTCACATGGTGCCTTAATGGTGTACACAGAGTACAGTAAACATCTGAGGGCTGATTGCTGCTAAGAACAAAACTAACCCAGAGTGTCTTTAAAAATCACACTTGAGTGCCATTGTTTTTGAATACCATAATGTTGTATTGTCTGCTGTCTGAGGTTCCTCTACAGAAGTTCATGTTGTGAGAAAAGTGTTTATTTCTTCTGTATGAATTAAACATATGATAGCTATTTCATGTGCTACTTATAAATTTTTAATTCTTCATGAGAGTCTATCTGGGACTGACAACAAAGTATCTGCAGTTAAGCCTGCTCATATTCAACTTCAGAAGTCATGGATGAGTGCTGCCCTTCCCTTTAAGCAAAATTCTGAGTGTACACTGAGGAATAAGAAGTGAAAAGTGGGGCATCAGATGTTCAATCATCCTGTAGATTTATTTGCCAATAAACTAAATGTTACTGAAGTGCTAATTCAACGAGATGCTTAAGTATGGACATAAGCTTATCCATGTGAATAATGTTATTGAAATCAATGCAGGCTATTCAGGTTCTTAAAATAATATGTGGTTTGGGACCAGTGTATGTAACATCCTTTCTTTCGTCCATATTTTGGGATACATTTCTAAATATTTTCCAATTTTATCTTCTTTCTACTTCTCATTGTCATGTTGCTTTATGTTGTTGTAATGATTTTGCTTTTATCCTGAACCAAACCAAACTGCTTTAGAAATCAAACTATACATAGGAGCTGTAGTAGCTGCTTCTGAGAGGAAACTGTATTTGATGGCTTACCATTCCTTGCAGCAGGTATAATGATAGGCAGCAGGGAGTATAATTTCCAGTTGAAACAGCATGAAAGATTTAGGCAGGCAAATATAATTATATACAATATGACAACCACTTGTCTTCCCAGCTGTTTCTTACTCTTAGGAGATCAATGCTAAAGGTACACGATGACAGTTTGAAAGCTACAGAATTAGCCTATAAATCTATAGGATTGCTTGCAAAGTTTGTTATAGTGACTTTTCTCTTTATTCTATCTTCAGAAATATCAAAGTCCCAGAATGATATGGCTGACAGATGTGTCCTAACCACAGATTATGGGAAGAATGTGGAAAGAAGAAAGCAAAGAAGGAGCCAGTCTGACACTGCAATCAATGTTACAAGCAGGGTATCCATATTATTATACACAGTCTCTAGCTGTAAGAGCTGTTTCAGAGTGAAATACATTTGTGAGAGCAATCATGTGCACGGTGCAATTTTTCTTTTATTTTTATGAAGAGGACATAGCTGATGTTCACTGGCTGTGGTCAGAACTCTGATTCTTCACAAGGTTTTTCACAGATTCTGTACAACTGATGTCAGCCCAGAGTTGAAATGTTAGACTGGGATTTTTGACAAGGGAGGGAAGGATGGCGAAGATGGGACATTTTTCTCTCAGGTGCTCACAGGTTCTCTTGAGGTTGAATTGATACCTGCTCTGTGACTGTTAGACTGAAGGGAGATGCTCTGTCTTGTCTTCTTCCTGCCCCTTTTGCTGCTGAACAGGACAAGCTATGACCATCACAGACCCATCCCGATGTTTTCTGAGCATTTTTTAACTTGTCAGGGAGAAAGCATTGCTGTTAGTTGCTGTGCAACCTCCCTTTTCCTTTTGCTTTGGTTACAGTCTCTAGCTTTCAATGTTTTCTTGAGAAGTTTGAGAAAAATCCAGTCAAATGTTTTCCTATGAATTGTGCAGGGCTGAAGATGATCTCACATTTCTGTTTTAGAGTTACACTGAAGATTTTGTTTTGTACACTTTCAGCTCTCAAGCGACTGAACTTTGTCCATACTCAGTTTTCCACATTGTGGTCACTTACTGGAGTGCCTTGTTAGTCTGAGTGAGGTCAGTGTGGTTTGCTAAGTGCCTGGATTAGATGCTGAGAAAAGCTCTTGCTTTGGGCCAGATCTTGTGGCACGCATTGCTCACAGCTCTTGTGCACTTTTTAGTTTTCTTCAGAAGTGTTAGGTGCTGATAAATGGAAGAGACAGGATGTCAAATTGCATGGGCTGGGCAGTTTGAATTGGCCCAACCACATCTGAGAACTCAGTGAAATGAGTTCTGGTATTTGTGTATGCAATTAAATTATCAATAGAATTGGCAACAATTATTGGTTACCTGAGTGCTGCTTTCATTGTGGCAAGCCACACTTTGATATTGGCTTTATTCCACAGGCAGAGCACTGCTCCTCTAATGCATTGAAAAACATCACAGTTGGAGGTAATGTGAATTCAGACTATGCTTCACTGCATGCTGATCACAATCAATCTGCCACATTTAAAAGATGGATATGGATTCTTTGACTTAAGAAATTAATTAGTAGGAGAATCCAAATTATTTGTGTGGGTTTTTAATTTAAAAATGAGCACATTTAAACGTGCCCACTTAAAAATTTAGAAGTTAGGTCCACACTTTGCATTGCAGGTTTTGAAAAAAAAGTTTCAATATTCCTGTGCCAGAGTGTTATTTCTCCAAGTCATTTGATCTCTGGACTGTATTTAAGCTAAAATTTTAGTTTTGCAAGAAGTAATGCTGATTTTTTTTGGTGAATGTCCTTCAGCTTGTTTTCCTTTAGAAATGGTAGCTGTTTACATCCTTACTAGAACTATGCCTTAATTTATGGGACAGAACATGTTTTAAATTACACTTGCCAAACAATTAATTATATTTATGAGAAAATACCATGTTGAAATCTTACTTGTTATGATTTCCACCCCAGAAAGAACTTTTGTTTTCAGAGCATGAATCAGAAGAGTGGCTTTTCCCCCTAGAAACTATATTTTTCTCTAAGGAATGACTGTGAAGTAGTAACTGTAACCTCAAGTTTGAGTGTGCAATGTTGAAGACTGGGGCACTATTTTAGCCTCAGGGATTATCTGTTTCTTAAGTTTGTTTTCTAAATTTGTGATGTGTGCAGAGCTTGATTCCTTTGGATTAAATTTGAAAGAGATTATACTTAAACTCAGTATTAGTGAAAAAACCAAATCCAAAGGCAAGAAGTACCAGCCAGAGTAAAATCTGGATTTTGAGGGCATCTTATCTTTAGAATGCCTAAGTTCACTAAGGGAGGTGCAGCCATCCCTGCCTCACTGGGGGAGCAAGCAGGCATGTGCCACATTTGGGAGCTGTTTGTGGTGCATTGGTAGCTGTGGGTTACCTCTCCTGTGGCAACAGCAGCAGACATGAGAGCTGGGCAGGGCTTGTGTGACCTGCTGCTGAGTTTAGCACTGGTAGCTGTGTTGCCTTGTCAGCCTTTTGTGTTCTGTACTGCACAATAGCAGAGTCTTTCTGATCCAAGTAGAAGCTAAAATTCAGTGTATTCAGCTTGTTTTGGTTAGCAAGTGAAAATCGGCTGTGTTTCGGGTTTTATAAAGCAGAAAACACTTTCTCTGCTAGGAAATACTATTTTGGGTTTACTTGGGGGCTTTTTTGAGACTGTATTCTGAATGCATTTTCTGTCTGTTTCCCTTTCACAAGGTAACTTAATTCTTACATCTGTTCTTAAGGCAGAGCACTTAATAGACATCACAATTTCTGTGTGTTATAATAACAGGAGACTGGTTAAGATTTTGCACAACCTGTTTTTTTCAGAAGTAATCTCACTGTATTATCTCACCTCTTGTCCTCATTCTCTAGTGCTGTCTGCTGCTGTGCAGGAGGGACTCTTTCACATTTCCTGTTTGTGCAAATAAGTCCTAATCCTTGCTATTGATTCAGTCACACTATATTCTTTTTAGCTTCATCTTTTTAGTCTTTCAGGTAATCTGCTACACACCTTTTAAAAACAAGTTATTTTCTTAGATCCTAACCATGTAAAATTTCTTACCTTGCTTTTTTCCAATCCATTGAGGTGTCAACATACTTTTCATAGATTATATTATCCCCAGGAAGTGGTGTGCCACAAACACCAATATTTTGAGCATATTTCCAGCCCTATGTATTTGTATTTCAGCATTTCATTCTATTAGCTGTTGTTCTTGGTAACAGAGGTGACTGAAGATAAATCTCAAGGAGTTTTGATATATCTATATATATATATCTATATATATATATCAGAAATTATCAGGGTTTTCATGGGAAAATTGGAAAGGTGAATGGACTTAGTCAAAGCAAAGTCAAGAACACCTTGGAATTTTAAACTTTTTCTATAAACAAAGAGAAGGGAACTTGTCAGTCTGTTTCTATTTTCAAATCTCTTTCAACTTATGTTCATTCTTGCATAGGTAAATATGGGCATGTGTCATGCCTATTGCAAAACAGTTTTTAATTTCCTGGAGGCAAGATTATATTTTCTTCCAAAATTACTGTTTTGTTAAGGCCTAATAAGGACTTTTATTAATATATTGCTACTTTTGGTGTGTTATTAGTAGACTGCTGTTAGTAATTGCTGTGGTTGTGACCCTTAGATTAGGTGGTGGTATGTTGATTTTTAAAAAAATTATTAATATAATGAGTGTATTACTAACTGGGTTGAGAGTTATAAATCAGCATTTAAATGAAGTTGATAAATGAACATTATCTTTGAAGGTGTGCCACTAGCATGACCTTAATCAGAGTCAGTTGTAGATATTTACTGAGTTTTCTTTGGATAACATTCTTGAATCAGGACATTTTTCTTAAATTGAAAAAAAAATTACTTTCTGAATTTCTTACAGATGAAAAGTACCCCCAGTCTGCAACAGCTCATCACTGGGGCCCAAAATGACAGTGAAACTCGGAGCAAAAGTAGTTGCAAGGAAGAAGAAGACATAACAACCAGTCCCACGAGTGATACAGTTTTCTGTGATGGCAAAAAACATGTAAGTTAAAGGTGAAACACAACAGAAGAGGTGTTTAAAGGGAATAGATGTAAAAGCTTGTGCAGAATATTGGTGTATTTTGGATTGTGTTACAAAATGAAGGAAGAACTGCGGTTGAGTTTGTATCTGATGAAAGACTGATGCCTTTGGCACAGTCCTCATAGTAATACTGTTAACCTTTTGAAGCATGAGGCAAATTAATAATGGATAATTGATGGATATATCATCCACTGATAATGAATAATTGATAGAATAACTTCTTCTGAATTTTGCAAATGCAGCTAACATTCTTCCCATTTGATTATTAGGGATTATGAATGTGGTACTTTTTCACCTAGTATCTGACTTTTTCTCTTCAAGCTTCATTTACCAGAAGGGTTTTGTCAGTCTGCAAGAACTGTGGTATTGGAAATGTCAGTGGAAATTCAAATGTCAGAATGCCAGTGAATGAAGAGGAAACTGACAGTGATGGAAGCCAGGGGAGCAGTTCATAGGCTTAGGGGATGACATTGAATCATCCTCTGTTGGATGGCATTTTGAATACTGCAAATGAGAGAGAAGGAAACTGGTTATAAATGAACTCAGCACAGTGCTTTAAAGCCTCTGTGATTAACTGTGGAAGCTAATTTCTATCTATTAGTGATGAGGTTAAGCAAGGTGAAGTATCCAAAGAATTCCTGACTGATCTTGTAAAGAAGGGAACTCAAATGACTTAGGGACTCAAAATTAAACCTGCTCACTTGACAGAGAAGCAGAAACACACACAGGGACCTAGGTGCTCTCTTGTAGTTCATTGCACTGGGGAGTCTGAGGTGTTAAGCTGACAAATGGAAAACAGTTTTGTGTTACATTTGTGATTCCAATGACAACCATTTGAGCTGGGCTACAGAAAGCTCAGTCTTAAAACTGAAATATTTTCTGCTCTCTTATAAAGGTGGAGGTCAAAATTCATTAAACTTCTCTTTATGGGCAATTGTTGGATATTGAAGGCCACTCCATAAAAAATGTTTCTTCCAGCACATCAGATGGCTCCCAGCCATGCCATCAGAAGTGCAATATGTTAAGTCATTGTTATATCTCTGCTCACTGAATCTAAAGTGGTGACTTCCACATAAAATGTATGGGATGCCTGATCAGGTGGGAGACATATGTGGTGATATTCAGTCCAAACATCATCAATCATAACACCTATCCAGCCTTCCTAAATAAATAGGGTGTTCTATGGAACACATATGAGAGACTTTCACAGAATTTTGTTTTGGGACATATGAGCTTAGGACAAAACTGTTTGCATTCCATTGGCACAATAGGTTTTGGTGGAAAAACATTTTCTGGTCTGGTGAATAAAAATATGTTAGTGAATGAAAGTGCAGAGCTGAACAAAGCTGCAGTTAGACTGATTACACTGATACACTTCCTGTGAAGGGAGCAAGATTATTTGTGACAAGCATCAGGTTGAAACAGTCCTTACCCTTCTTTTGACTTCCTCAGTAAGCACTGACCCTTCTTTTGAAACGTGTGTGTTGCTTAGAGCTGAAAAGAGAGAGCAGATAGCCTCTTTAGTCTAATAAATCCCTTGGTGTGAAATGAGTATTTGGCATGCTGTACAAAGGAAGAAAAGCATCTCCACAGCAGAGAGATATGATCTTGCAAACACTGCTTTGCACTTGTAGCTGCTGGGTTGTGCAAGGCAGAACTCCTTGGCCAACCAGTCCTGTGTGGGTTGGTGTTTATTTTTGGGGGGAGGAGTGATCTAACACAGATATCTTAGCAATCTAGGGCAGTGTTGCTGAGAAACTGATCACAACAGTGCTGCCTTCGTGATGAATGCTGTGTAAAAAGTTTCTAGGGCTCACCTTAAAGAATATCATTATAAATGAAGAGAGATCAAACTGTTCTGAGTTGATAATTTGTTACAGTGAAGGCAATAGCACCCTAGAGTTACCTGTCTGGGTGGGGCCACACAAAGGATTGATCTCTTCCTGCTTTGCAGTGTCCTGCCTTCTGTCAATGCTAGACACGAGTGCTCTTTATATATGGTCCATCCACACATATTACTTCCACCTTGACCCAAAGGTGGAAGTAAATGAAGGGAGAACGAAGTGGCTGAGCTCAGCTGGGGAACATATTTATGCACCTACATACAACAGCTGGAAGTATGCATCTTTTAATCTCTCCTGAATGGTCTGCAATACAGAATACATAATTTTTGTATGGAATTGGGACATCTTGTAAAGCATGTACTGGATGTACAGGCCACTTTGGTATTTCCTCTAATACATGGTAGAACCAAATGTCTTGGTAGTGTACCCTACTATGAGCTATGTATTAAAAACAGTCTAGTGCAATGTAGTTTTTTTCATGTTTTTAGATTTCAGAGGCTTTTTTTACTCTCAGATACTTAGCCCATTTTTTTCATGCAAAGCAACATAGCAATTTTATATGAAAACAGTTTCTAGATCCAGAAGTTACTTAAAGCATTTTCTCAGCCTAGAAAATTTACTGAAGAGAAGAGGGCAAAGCAGTAGAATTGCAATTACAGTTGTGATTTTCAGGGATGTTATGAAAGCAATGGAATGTTTTATACAGATTACCCTAAATTTCATGATTTGCAGTAGCTTTACAATGATATCTGTAAAAATACTGACTACTGAGGGAAATAAATGTTTTGTCCTGTTTGATCTGAAGCTGCTTTTACCAAATATTTGTCTTTTCTTAGGGGAGCTTGTATAGTCTTAGCAGCACTTGCACTGAGTCTGGCAATTTTGGCAAGGCTAACATCACAGGAGAAATAGAGTTTGCCTTAAAGTACAACTTCAGAGCTTGCATCTTAGAAATCTGCATCAAGGCATGCAAGAACCTGGCTTATGGAGAGGAGAAGAGGAAAAAGTGTAACCCGTAAGTATTTCTGTAGAGAAGAAGAAACATAAGGGAAAACATTCTGGTTTTTACAATACTGATGCGTGTTCTGAGTGAAATGGACTGATATTTGGTTGTGTGCAATACTGGCACCTTCAGAACACCCAACATACACACCAAACCTTTGCACAGATACACACTGCAAGACAAATAGATTTCATACCAGTTCTTATTCCATTGTGACCATATTCTGCTAGGAATTCTCCTTCCCTGCCTGTGAGCAGGCAGTTGGGGATGTGTGCTGCTGGTGAACACCTTTGGGCCTCAGGAATAGCTATTCAGTTTTTAATTCTTAAGCTGTGGCTGAAACATGAGATGTCCTGTTTCTCATTCATCTGCTGACCCATTGTGGGTCACTGGGTGGTTGCTGTACTACTTGGGTGCTTCCATCTTCTCTGATAAAAGTAAACATTTCAGCTGCTACAGTATATTTTAAAATCTAAAGCTGTTTAATAATTATGCACCATTGTAAGAGGAAGAGGTAGATATTTCTGTGCATAAAACATGCCATAGAAAATCTTGGTTGGATAATTAAGCCTTGGTGATTTCTCTGTTTATCACTAAAGAGTCCTCTCTGACCATGCAGTAACCACTGACAGAAAATCACTGGGTAGGGTCCCTGACTACCTGTTCTTGCCCCTGCTGTCTCGCTGTGTTTGAGCATTTGAGGACCCACATTGGAATCGTGGACTTGCAGTCACCTTCACCTAGAAGGATGGTGGATTTTGTGCAGATCTTGCAGAGAATATTCATACAGACAAGCTTGGTGATGAGCAGTGCCTTGCTGGAAAAGCAGCCTCTGGAGAAGGGCTGTTTGGAGCACTTCAGAAGTGGGTCAAGGTTCTCTAAGTCCCCTGGTAATTAAGCCAGGCAAACAGTTGCAGGAAGCCTGAAAGGCAATGAGGGAAGTGCTGTGTGGTAAACATTATGTTCTCTGTGGGTATATATTTATATACTTCTGTTGATTTCCAAACCAGATGAAAAAGTACAGCACACTTATTTGACATGCTTGCTGAAAAGCAGGCTTTTAACTGATGTTTAAAACCTGATTAATTATTTAGCTTATTTGCTGGTTTGAAGTCTGGCTGGCTATGTTTTAATTAAAATTATCTGGGCTCATAGAATAGGAAGCTAAATCTTCTAGTATCTGTATATTTTAAAAACTAGGTTTTTAAAATCAATTTCGAAAAAACAGGGAATATATGTAAGTTCTGCATTGATGATGTGAGATACAGCTGATTTTATTTGCCCAGTAAGTTAATCAAGAGGCTCTTTTAAAATTCATTTAAATCATAATATCTGAAATATGTTTAAGTACAGTTTAAAAATGCTTTGTATTGTGCAAACAGCTGCTCCTTTCCCTGACAAGCTAGAAGCACTCTCTATTGCTGAAATTCTTTAGTTCTGAAGCCATAACACAAGTACAGCCCACTGAGCTGATATTAAGGGAAATATTTAAGTATTAGTGTTTACTTGACCTACACTTGAGAAACTTTGGGTATGAATCATTGGTGCTTGATATTGGTCCAGTTCAGCTTCCAGAAATTTTTTCTGGCCGGTTTTTCTTGAATCAATGTTAGGGCAATCTTGAGCCCTTGAGACAACCTCCCATTTTTGTTCTAGTGGCTCTTAGAATAATTAGCATTTGTAAGACCTCTGAGTTATTCTGAATTGTTGACCTGATGTTGTGAAGATGAGATTTTCTTCATGAATGTTGGGGTACAAGTAGCAGTGATTCTAAAGTTGATTGAGTTTACATTTTTTTCTTTGAGCACATAATATGCTGTTTATTTTTATCATAAAGCTGTCACTACAACTGACAAGGTGACTTCTTTAGGGGCTGTTTTATCAGAGACCAAGGGTATGACAAGAGGATTCCTATTCAGATCTTAATCCCTCCCCAACTCCAATGGAATTGAAACACATTAGCTGAATGGTACACAAAGATAGCTGAATATCCACAATGATATTGAGAAAATCTGTAAATAGTGTTTTGCCATTTTATTGCTTGGGAACGTAAAAAGTCAATAAAGTTGTTTAGAATTAAGAAAAATCTCCTCTCATCTAATTGTTTTTTTCATTTGGTCCTCCCTGCTCCTTCTGATCACTTTCCATGTATCTTTATCTCCAAGGTATGTGAAGGTTTATTTACTTCCTGATAAATCTCCTTGGAGTAAGAGGAAGACAGCTGTCAAAAAGAGCACAGTGGATCCAGAGTTTGATGAGACTTTGAAGGTATAGTTTGCAATCCCATGCTGCTAACTGTGCATTTCCATGGTACAATCTTGCAAGTTCTGAACTGATGGGACAAGTTTAGGAATTACTGAAAATAATAAGTCTAAAAATTATGGTTTTTCAGTCTAAATAAGAGAGAGTTGCTTTTGGAGCTGCAACAGTAAATTGCAAACCATTAGGGAAGTCTGCCTTTGTCCAAGAAAGTACTTTTAGTGAATACCAGTGTGATTTACCATGTCTCAAAAGCAAAGTGTCTTCTCTAGATGCTTTTTCTTGTACATTCAGAAACTGGGTGTATTTGAGAACAAATATCCCTTTCAAGTGATACCCTTTGGTCAGTGCCCCTGGAAGTGTCTCTCTACATTTAACTGTGTCCCAGCTGAAATCCACCATCTCCAAAACAATGTCTCCTTCCTTTTCCCTCTGCAGCTGATGCCAGGCTCTTTCTTTGTACTGTCTAATTTCAAACATTAATTATCCCAGCCGAGAAGAGCAGTTATGATTTCAACTCCTTAATGACTTTCAGTATTGCTTCTTGCATCCTTGTTAGAATTGTGCATAGGAAACAGGAATCATTATTCTTACTTCCCAGACACTTCATTAAATACAAAGCTGAGTACTGTCAGCCAGGAGAGCCTGCCTTAGTTTGGTTGTTCCCAGCTTTCCCAGCTCCTATACTCAGGTCGCTGTAAACCATTTTTGTGTGTGTTTGCTTTGGCAAGCTGCAGTAGGACATATGATGATGAGTTCTTCAGTAATATATTGTCTTGGAAGAGATATGGCACAAAGTTAGTGGAGAGGCACACTTGTGTTGTTTCTTGAACTACACAAAAGTTTCAGTGTTACCCCCAACTCTTGGTGTGAGTGAACATCAAGAATCAACAGTGAGTGAGACAAGCAAAATGTTTGTAAAGTCAATAGTTCAAATTGACTTTGATAATGTTATTGATAATAACATAAAAGGATTTTTGTAATGTATGTGGTTCTTATACAGCCTGTCTGTAGGGTTTAAATTGGCAGAAAAAATGGCCAGAAGTTGAAATCACTGGTCCTAATTTTATAGTAGTTTTTCAGTGTCAGTCATGCAGAAGTGATTAAGCAGAGTGAGAGCCATGCCTGAGCTGGCTGCATAAACTCTACAGATGTTCACTTGGAAATATTTAAAAATAGTTTAATTATTAGTTTTTCCAGAGTATCAGATGTGGTCAAAAGTGCATAGCACTGCTGCAGGTGAGCTCCATCATGACACTGCCATGCAGCTGGGTGGGATTCAGCTGCAGGTTAAGGCACCTGCATTTGGAGGTAGCTGCATGTGTGAGAGCTGTGTGAGTGCTCTTGGGAGTCACTGGAGCCCCGGGTGACTCAGGGTGATGAGCCACAGAGCCACACCCAGCTTGTGATTCAGCAGCCTAAATATGGGTACTGATTTCCTTGCCTGTGCCATTGCCTCCAGCTTCCCATGCAGGTCACCTGTGGGCTGGGTTTGGCAGTCTCAGGGGGTGTATTAGATACCCAGCAATGTCTCAAAGGGCTCTAACTATGTTTGGAGAGTGGATCAAGGCTTTAATTAGTCATCAGCTGAATTACTTCCTTGCCCCTGCTGACTGCATTAGTAGATGTCCACTGACCAGAATGGGAATTTAAGAACCATCATTAGGTGTCTTCTTCTTGAACTGACTTCCAGAGCAGCCACATTCTGTTGGGAGTGTAAACAGAAATATATATATATATGTATAAACATATATGTGTATATAAATGAAACATGCAAACAAACAAAAAAAAAACCAAAAAACCAACCAAACAAAAAACCAAAAAAAAAAACCCACAAAAACCCAAGCAAACTCAAACCCCACAATCCCCAAGACCCCCCCAACCAAAAAAGAAAAAAAAACAACAACCAAACCCCAAAACTCCAGCAAAAATGGTCAAGAGTTATTTAAAGCTCTGAGTTTATAATCAAAAACTTCAGCAAGGCAGGTCAAGGTATTCCTGGAATGTTGTTTCTTATTTGAATGAGCATTATTCAGCATGTATAATATATAGGTAGTTGGGTTTTTTTCAGATTGCAAAGCACAATGAGACAACATGGCTCTGTCTGCATCCAGAGGCCTTCAGTCATGCTGTGGCTGGGCTTCCTGGGAGCTGGTCATGGGCTTGGGCCTGCATTCATCCTGTGCCTTGCTCTGTAAATGCTGTTTGTCTTTCTAGTACAAGATTGAACACTCCCAGCTGAGAAGTCGGCAGCTTCAGATCTCTGTGTGGCATGCAGGAGCTCTCAAATACAGGGTGTTTTTGGGGGAAGTGGTGATTCCCCTGGCAGCATGGAATTTTGAGGAAGACTCGATGCAGTTTGACTGGTATCCACTCAAACCCAAGGTGATTCCAAGTTTTTGTGCTTCATTGTACCTTAAGAGCAAGATGTGGCGAAAGCTGTGAGAAAGATCACCCCTATGAGATCATTGAGGGGAAGGTGCTGTCAATCCGGCCCCTTAGCAAGATATGTTGGAAACACAAATGAACTGTGAGAATAAGCTGTGAGAATGATTGCAGTAATGCAGACTTCTGTGTGTCCCTTTCTTCAGCTTGAGAAGCCTGAAGATCTTATCCAGTACAGTGCTGAACTCCTCGTGTCTGCAAGGCTGTCGGTACCAGCCCAGTATCAGAACCTCCAGTCTGAAGGTATAAAATGTTTTGGCATGCACAACTGCTTAACAGTTGCTCTGTGATCCTAATGATTTAGTTGCTCAAGATCCTAATTAACAGATCCTCTAATGATCTTAGAGGTCTTTTCCAACATAAATGATTCTGTGAATTCCTTGGCTAGAAAAGAACTGACATCAATGAAGGACTGGCAAAGTGTCCATGTAATATTCCTGTATGGGTTTTTTAACAGCTACAGCAATTGGTGCTTTTTGGTGTTTTATATCTTGGATTATTTAAAATCAAAACATTTTCAAGCTTTGTATATTTGTTCTTTTTAATGCCAGCAAAAGTTGTACATTATAATGGCAGCAGTATGATACAGCCAGCTGTTTTCCAAACTAGTGCCTGTCATGATGTTACCAGTAGAGGTAATTCTGCAGGTGAAACAGCAGTTCTGCTGTCCAAGGCAGAGACTGCCAGTTTGGGGAAAACTTGGAAGGGAGGTATCTACAAGGATACCAGATCAGCACCCTTGGCTTCCTCCAGTGGTCTCATTTTAGGGAAATGGTTTCACTTGGAAGGTGTTAGGTTCAAAATGTATAGTCAGGATTCAGTTTCTAGTAATGAAAACTTGTAAGGTACACTAAGTCAGAGCAAGCACCTGCTGCTTGAGTGAAATAAACACTTTGGGAGGGAGGGATAGGGAAACCTCACCTCCCTAGACCTTAGTGAGGCATACAGACATTCAGAGCTCCTGTAGTGCTCTCTGTGTCAGGACCACAGCAACAGGTAAAGACCAATGGGAATCTCTAATTAACTGTTTTGTTATTTTTGTTTCCTTTTCTTTCCAGATGATCCCAAAGTTACCAACCCTGTATCTTCTGGTTTTCCTCCCTATGCAGGCCTGTGTTTTGGGTCTGCTCTTGAGCTGTGAGTGGAGCAGTACCACACCATGGCTTTGACTCTCTCCACTGCTTCTGACTGTTCCTGAGAAATGCTTCTGTGTGTACTGCCCTGTGTTTGCTTTTCACAAACACAACAGAAAGCTTTGTCTTTGGAATAGGGATCACAAAGCAGCCTTGCTGCTCACTGCTTGGTTTGCTTTGTGTGTGAATCATTCACTGTACAAACATTCAAATCTTTGAAATGTTCCTAGTCCAGCCTTATGACTCCTTATCTCAGTAGTGCCACTTAGGCATTCCCCTGCTTACTTTTAGCAGCATCTTAAGCTATGAGCTGAACTAACTGGGCATTTCATGTGATAAGTGCTCCTTTTTCAGGAAACAAAGGCCAAGGAGTTCTCAACTGCCAGCTTCAGGTTATGATATTTGGGGCCAAGAACTTGCCCATGCTGAGATCTGCTGGAATGGTGAACTCCTTTGTTAAAGGGTATGTCTGAGACCTAGCACTTCACATAGAGACTGTCACATGTGTTCCATGCAAATGGACATATTAACATGCTTTCAGCA
>NW_005054316.1:6037424-6039660 GCF_000277835.1 Geospiza fortis | reverse complement strand
GCAGGAGACTGGCATGGGAAAGTGGCATTGCCCACACTCTTAATCAGACTTCCTAGAAATGGTGACACTTGGGTGTCTGCAGAGCAGCAGCAGTTTGTGGGGTAGTGTTGGGAAAAAAGGTGCAAATAGAGAGGCTGTTGTCACAGTTTCACCTGTGCCTTTGCAGAATTAAGTATTGCTCTGAATACATTGAGAACTTTTATCCTCTTCTTGACATTTCCAAGGCAGAGGAACTGAATTTTTCTTCAGTATGTAGCTTGAGTAACTTGTACATGGGATTGTTTTACTTCCTTGCTGTCAGGCATCAGATGCCACTGGAAGGATGATAGTGAGGTAAACTTATATCTCACAAAGCCATTTCACCTGTTGTGGCCCCCACCTTTGGTGAAATGGGTGGGCATTTCATCTCCCAAAAGTTAGGTTTGAGGCACTATTGGGTAGCAGCACGTGGAGCAAAGACCCCTTCAGCAGTCAGTGACAGCATCAGAGTCAAAGCAGACTGCAAGAGCCTATTTGCACCTGCACTAAAGGCTGGCAGGAAAAGGTGCAGCTCCCAAAATCAACACAAGAGCACCATGTTTTTCTGCCTTTCACTAAGGCTGAACTTTTTTGCTATTTAGGGCAAACCAACGGGCTCTAGTTAAGCCCTCTAACCTCTATTTGGTTATCAAAATGTTCTGTTTTCTGGTTGAGAAATCAGTAACCTTGCTGAACTCTTTTTTTTTGGGGGGGTGGGGGAAGATGTCTTATCCTTCCAGGCCAAGCAGAGGTAAAGCAAAAGTCTCCTGTCCTGAAGAAAGAAGCCTGTCCACAGTGGAAACACTTGTTTGTCTTTGATGGTGTGACCCCAGCTCAGCTACAGCAATCATGTCTACACCTGACTGTCTGGCACAAGTCAATTTTCAGCTCAAGTGATCAATTCCTAGGAGGAGCCAAGCTTGGTGCAAGTAAGTTCTCTATCACTGAAAGTGGAATGTAATTTGGGGAAAAGTGCATTTAGTTTACATCCCAAGCAATAATAAATTATACTGTGCTATTTATTACCTGCTTTCACGTGCCTAGCACGCAGTCCCAGCCTCTCTCCTGAGCAACTTTCAGTCTTGGGCTCTGATCATGCAAGAATTGATACAGGTGCTTCTGTTCAGGTCTGTGCAGAAGATCAAGGTTGTCAGTGGAAATTTTCAGAAAAGCCATTTGTTAGCATGGTGATTTTTATGGGTCAGAGCCATGCTAAGACAAGCACAGAAATTGTGTGCTCTAACTCACACAGAGCTCTACACATTTTTAAAGACTTATTCCTTTAATTGTTTTCTATGAATTGGCTTATTTTAAATAACTTCCCATCAAAAGGGAGCAGGAGAACTAATCATCTTATAGATTCCAACCTTGCTTATGCCTGTGCTTATTACTTTATATCCACAAATCAATCCAATCAATGAAATACAGGAGGTGACACTTTCTTCAAAGAGGCTATTGGATGTTTGAAGATTTGGGCTCTGCTCTAACCTAAGAGTGGGCTTTCCTTCTCAGGGCTGAGCAATGTCTGTCTCTGCTCACTAAATAGGCCCTGTTTCACTGGTAGTTGAGCAGGGAAGCATTGTCCCTTGAAGGCTGCTCAAAATTGTTCTCCCAGTGAGTTAAGTGCCCTGGGTTTCAGTATTTGAGAGGAGAGGGTCAAATGTTTTTTTGGTATCAGCACGCAGTTTACAGGAGTATTATCACTAGTGGTAGCTCGATGTCATGCAGGCTTCCTCATGAAGTTGTTTTGCTTATCCTAACCAGCATTTGCCTTTCTGCTAGAGCAGGGACTATCTGCTTGTAAGTGAGCCAAGTCCTAAACATGGAATGAACTGAAGCAGGAGGCTTATTGCCATTCTGCTATTATGAGCAGGCACGCTTGCTCTTCTGCTTTTAGTCATACAGCCAAAAACTTTTTCTTTGCTGCAGGTTGCACTCTTCAGAAAGTGCTCCCAGTTTAACAGGATGTAAATAATAGTTCAAAATTATAAATCCCAGTTATTGCAATTAGTGCCTCAGGGGCTACAGAGCAGCTGAAATTACTGTAGAAGTGGGTGAAAGGGTTGGCCAGGAGTTGGGTAAGGCCGAGTGAAAAGTAACGCTGATTTTTCCTTTTGCTTTCTTGCAGAGGAATTCTTTGGCTCTATGGACCTTGCTTCTCAGGGAGTGCTCCAATGGCAGGAAGTGCTCCACAACCCAAACACATGGATGGACTTCA
>NW_005054316.1:6000070-6036757 GCF_000277835.1 Geospiza fortis | reverse complement strand
CAGCAGGAACTTGTGTACAACTGTAACTTGTGTTGCTGTGTTATACTTTTAGTCCTTTGTTTAAGTACTCCCACTTCCTTTCTTGGTCAGTTTGGCTTTTAAGGATTTGAGATTTAAAACCACAGGGACTCATAAGCTAAGCTCAGGA
This sequence comes from Geospiza fortis, assembly GCF_000277835.1. NCBI lineage: Eukaryota > Metazoa > Chordata > Aves > Passeriformes > Thraupidae > Geospiza > Geospiza fortis. The sequence continues at coordinate 6,036,609 of NW_005054316.1, read as the reverse complement.
ACTAAAAGACCAGAAGCACAACTTATTCAAAATACATGCCACACAAGAAACACTTCACTCCATCACCTTTGTTACTTTGCAGATCTTTTATTTAGATGGTTGCTGCTGCAAATAAAAAAACCCCACACAAGATTCAACTCAAGTATAACGCAGCATAGATATTGTAAATGAAGAGGTGACAACATACTGTATCTCACTTTCTAACAGATTTTCAAGGAAAAAAGGGGAGAGTGGGGAAAGGATGGTCACAGAAATGCTCTCTACTAGAGAGAATACAACTGTGATATAAACAAGCAGTCCCTTCATCTTTGGAGTCTGAAACTTTAAATCAAACATTTAAAAAAATTAGAAAATTTGTTAGAAAAATAGGTGCAGTAAAATTGTATATATTGGATCATGTGTACATATAACAGTTTTCATTAAGTAAAAAAAATGATCTTTACAAATAATGCTTTATAGTAAATAATCAGCTGCACTGTATCAGACTACAGTCTTGCTTAGGCATTTTTACAGATGCAAGTCTTATTAAATCTGAAAAGTAACAAAATATACAGAGCAAAACTATTTCCCTTTAGCTAGTACTGCAATTCACATATTGCATGTTTTATATATATATTTATAAATACTACACTACAACTGATCAGTAATGAAGCTGGAATGCAAACACAGTGGTGTTGGAGATTCCAGGAGTATTTGCTACTTGTTACATGAAGAGGGTATCAGTGTCCCTATGCCACTTCTGAGCCATCACTGCACCATTTCTCCAGTTGAGAACAGCAACTAGAAAATACCTAATTTCTACCAAGACCAAGGAAAAAACAGGATCTACAAGCACCTGTGCGTGGATGCACAACACACATCCAGGTGCTTGAAAATCCTGAGTTCCACAGCCTGTCTTCTCATCTGTTACACTTTACACTGTAGCTAATAATACAAAGACATATGGCACAAAATTCACCCACAGATGCTTATCTTTTAGACCAGGCTGAATCCAGCACCTGCACAGGACACACATCTTTAAATAAAAGCATGGCCTGTTAAAATTTGTCTTGCTTAAAGAGAGATGTGACATAAGGCCTTTTGGCACTAAGTAAAGGCATGAGCAAGTTACCAGGATCTGTGGTACAATAAATTTCAAACTATACCAAATTTCACAGAAGGTTCAGAATAAAAGGGAAATTCAAACACCTCTGGGTTTAGAGAACATTAGTTAAGTGTCATACAGTGACCCCTCCTCAGAGAAAAAAAAAAAAAACAAACCAAAAAACCAATACAACAAAAACCCCAAAACAAGAACACAGCATAAAGATCTGCCTTTCCCACAGTCCTGTCTTCTTTGTACGAGCATCTTTACATTGCCTCAAACTCATCGATTCTCTGCTTGGTGTTGCCCTGCCGGATCTGCCGCAGCGTCTTGTACTTGTCCCGTCCCTGGCGCATGTTCTCTGAGTGGATGATGTCGTTTTGGGTCCTCTTGTCCTCGTGCCGAGCCTGGGCCAGCTCATCTGTCAGTGCCTGCAGTACACAGAACAATACATACAGGTTATTGTGAGAAGCTCTCAGCTCCTGTCAATCCTCTTCTCTGGGGAGAGCTGATAGTTGTTAATGCTTGGACAGAGAAGTGACGTGCATACGACCTGGCCTTTCCAAAACCATTATGGATGATTTAAGCAATCTCAATGCTTGAGCAATGAGAGTAATTTTTATATACCTTGCCTTTATTTCAAACTTCCTATAGGAACTGTAAACAAAGAGAAACTGTCGTGCTTTGTGTGTTTAACCAAGTGGTGAAATGACCTGTTGTCCAGGACTGTTTCAATTCCTCTGCCTCCTCCGAGCAGTGCCTTACCCTCAGCTGGCTCTGCACGCGCGCGTTCTTCTCCGCCTCGGTGATGCGCTTCTCCTCATTGCGGTCGTTCCTGATGCCCTCGCTGGAGAACTCGGCGCTGTAGGCAGAGTACTCGGAGCCCTCATCGTGCAGGTTGTCATGGACGTGGTAATTCACTGGCTCGTACACAGGGGGTGGGGGTGGAGGTGGAGCAGTCATTACCAAGTGTAACTCCTCCTTGGTCTTTACCAGATCCTCCTGTGCTTCCCTGGCCTTTGGGAAAAGAGTGGAAAATATTTTAAATACATTTCTTGCTTTAAATCAGCTTAATGAACATTTAAATGCTTATCTTCCTAGTTTTTTCCATCTACTGTGAAAAGCAAGAGAGAATGAAATGTCTGCAGCTGATGGTACTCCATTATTAGAGACCTTTTTTTTTTTTGCTAGGGATGCTATCATCATCAGCCACTGTGTAATGTGCAGGGGGGCTGAACAAACAATAAACAATGTTCTTCCAATAAAACAACCCAGGAAAAAGTTCTATGGAAAGCTACAGTTATCGTCATTCTGTTCTCCATTTGAAGAGCTGTAGGCTGGAGACACACCAGTTCCACAAAGCAAGAATCTGGAAACCTAATTTGGCATTTTTAGCGCAATTACACACCAGGCAGTCATCTTCCCTGCTGCTGCAGTGGTTCTGCCCTCCCATGTGTCTTACAGTGTGCTGGGAGCACCAGCACTCTGAGACTTGTGTGGTTTTAGTGCAGCAGTTTATTAAACTCTCCTGATCCAAGTACCAGGAAGCCACCAACAACAGCACATGCCCCTCAAAACAGACACCTGCAATGTGGCTGCATTTGCAGCATCTTCTCTTGATGTAATGTTTTCAGACATTTTATCATGGATTACATGCACCATTTATTCATGTGCCCCTCTCTCTCCAAGGCTCCAGGACAATTATCGCATTTTTAGGTTTTATACAGGTTTTCATTCTGACTTTTGACTGAAGGGTTGTTGGAAGAAAGGTGTTTTTGCAGACATATTGCACATTCATGACAAGTTTGGTCTTTTTCACTGCTGTACAGACGTTTGCTTCCACATGTTTGAGAAGTCACACCAGGCTAAGAACCACAGTATGCTCTGCTTAAGCACAGAATTTTAGAGCAACTGGTAAAGCAGATACTCACTCTGATTTGCCACTCTTCAACCTCACTCTCTTTACGCTTCCTTGCCTCTTCAAGAAGTGCTATCTTGGCTGTATACTCTGCAAGCTCTGTAGCCTGTTGAATAATAACACTGGAATTACAGGGACTCTTGGAAAAAACACCAACCCAACCAAAAAACCAAACACAATAAAAAATTCTCTTAACTCTCATAGAGACTGAATAGGAGAATGAAGAACTAAAAATTAGATTGCTTATGATAGAAACCAGTGCCACAAGATGGCCCAGTACCTCACTGCACTGTTTTTCCCTGGACATGATGGCTTTGCCTTACTCAAAGGCACGGTAATATGCCTGCGTATCCTGTTCTCAAAATAACTGAGTCTTACCAGCTGTTCCTGGCTCTTTATCTGGTCCATAGTTTGTCTCTCCAGCTCTTCCTTGGCCTGCAGAGCTGCCAAACGTTCAGCTTCCAGGCGTTCTGCCTCCTCCTGGGCCCGTTTCCTCTCCTCTTCCAGCTGAATGGCTCTTTGGATCTGATCTGACAGCTCTGCAAAGAGACAGATCAATGTGGTTAGTCCACAAGCCTGCTCCAAGCTAAGGAACTTCAGTCTCTCAGGTAAATGCAGAAGTCATGACAGGACTTTATTCCAGCTTGCAACGCTCCCTTCACTGTGCTCCTCTAAGTAATTGTTTGCATAATACACCAAGTAACTGGATTCAGAAGTAGTCAGATGCACATTGTAATTAAATCTTCTGCGAGATGTTTGCATTGAAGTCTGTAACACTGACATGACTCTGCTGCTGTCAATTGACAGGTTGCTGCATGGACCAGATGTCGTTGCCTCCAATGTGTTCTTCTGTGCATTGAAACAGAAACTTCCATTTCACTGGAAAGATTTGTTCCCAAAGTACTTTTCGTGTTAGGAGTTAGTAAAAAGTACTTGAGGGCTGAACTCTTGCTCACTGCTGGAAGAAGCTGTGCTACTTAAATCCTCCTGGCAACAGGGGAAAACAGAGTTCCTGCCCTTTAGTTTCCAAATAAAATCTACAGATTTTATGCTACTTTCATCCTTTGGATGCACATTTGTACACTTAGCTGTATTGGCAGACAGACATTAGTAAGTCTTGCCAAGCAATCCCAGTGTCACCAGATTTAGTAAAGGCAGGGGCAACAACCCATACATCCCCTCTGTGAAGCACAATATGTGGTCTGCTCTGCCAGGACAAATACTTTACCTTTCTCTGCTTTCTGAGTCTTCACTTCATACTCTTGTAGCCTCACCAGCAGCTCCTCCTTCTCCCTCAGCATTTGTTCTTTCTCCCTCTCAATTGTCTCTCTCCTCTTCTTTTCATCTTCTAGTTGTTTCCTGTTAGAAACACATTTCATGCTGGAAGCTCACTTTCAGACCCAAGCTACTGCCAGACAAGAACACTGGCTGGGAATCTCTCCAGGCAGCTCAATAGGAAAGTGGCTGCCACGAGACAGGAGCCAGAAAGACAGAAATAGGCTGTTCCTTCATCTCTTTAGAATTTTTGCTCTGTTTAAGATACAAATGCTTTTATGAAATGGGGTATTTTTGTTGGTTGCCACAAAAATTTAGAACACCAAGTAGCTTCTAGACCCAGAGAAGTAAAAGACTTGTACTGCAAGGCAGAAGAGGTGTAACTTTGTTACTTCTGCCATATGGAAAGCTAAGAAGGTGTGAAAACAACAGGACTGAGAGAACAGAGACAAACAATCCACAAGTTCAGGAGAAAAGCAGCATGATTTCTAGAATCATAAGCAACCTGCAGCCAATGGTAGAGTTGCTATTCCTTTTTCCTTGCCTGTAAGAGATCTCCCAGTTCCTTCTGTCTTTACAATGTACACATATGTGCTCCCTGTGAAGGCTTCTCCTTACTTCCAAACATCCCGTGGCCCAGCACGTAAATCAGATGCCAACATTCCAGAGTCAGGAAAACCCTTCTCTAGGTGCACACCACCACACCAGAGCCTGCTGTGCCTTTACTTGCACATTTTCTTGCAGCTCCTGAGGCTGCTGCTGACTGTGTGGGCACAGGGCCAAGCAGGAAGGGTAAAACAGTCCCACTGCAGGACACCCAAAAGTCCCTGCCCATACTCCAGAGCTGCAGGGCCACACATGCTCCTCCTGAGCCTGGGATGGTTCAGAGCCTCGCTCACGTTACTGACCCCTGCCCAGGGATCCAGCTGCTTGCTGAACCCTGGCATCTGGGTGTCATTTATTTCTGCCACGCCAGCTGCCTGCATCCAAGCCCACCTTTCCAGTTGTTTCTGGTGCTTCTCCTCCCGGGCCTGGGCCTTCATCTGCTGCACCTCAATGGTGTCGGGCTTCCTGCGCCGCATGTACAGCTCATGGTTGCCCATGCAGAGCTGCAGGATCCTCTTGTTAATTCTCAGACGAGGGGCATAAAACACAAAGTCCTAGGAGAGAGACACCACAGTCAGTTTTTTCCAAACAATCTTTCTCCTCCCAGCTAACTGCAGACAGAACATCTTGTCATTAATTTAATTCTAATCCAGACATAAATGCAAGACCATTTAAACACAGCAGCAAGGGCTGCAAATATCATCTGAAGCCAAAACTGTTGTGATTTATAATCTCCATTTAAAGTCTACATAGAATGTGCAAGTTACTCTTCTAGATAAAACATCTTTTAGAGAAAATCCCAGATAGATGAAGTCTCATTAAAATGGAGATTGTTAGATGTTGCAGAAGGTTCTGGGTTGGCAGGTAAATATCTGGGCAACACACAGACCTCTAGTGTTGAGTAGTTTTTCAGTTTGCAGTTTTGTGACTGAAAGACAAAGCACAAACTACAAATTTGTAGAGTTTCTCAATCTATCTGAATCAACATTCAAGGCCCCACATGTTTTTTCACAGAAAAATGCCTTACAATATAATTCTTGTCCATTCCATGGCATTTCCTAGTTAAGCTGACCTAGCCTGTTACAAGAGTGTCAAATGAAAACTAATTTTTTAACCACCAACCACATGGGTTATTTGGAATATCAGGTTGCAGGCAGTGACAAAACAAACTATATTTTAAAATTTCTGGTTCAGCAAAAAGGACACTCCCAAATTTCTTATTACCTGTCCTATAATCAGACTTTTACAGAAACTATAAATTAGACTAGCTCTTCTAGAAGAAAATCAGCTAAGAAAGGGATACAGAGGGCCCAAGTTCACTACCTCCCTGAATTTTTCTGAGTCTACAACCACACACATTTACAACACTGTCTAAACTTACACAGTGGATAAACATCCTTGTGCTTTTTCTGTGTACTACATGGATAGTGGGCAAGCTGCCACATTACCACCATAAACCAGTGCCCATTCCTTGGAATTACTCTCCTGTGGATTGCTTCACTGTTAGTAAGAGATGGAACCAGGAATGGAAGCAGTGACCATGTTTTTAATTGCCTGAGATCAGAAGCACAACTATGGCTATCTCTGGGAAATCTAGAAGTCACACTAAGCAATTAAAAGCTCCTTAAGTGGCATTAAGATGAATATGCTGGCAAAGACTGATTTTCTCCAATGCATTTCCCTAATGCACCCTGGCTGCAGAAGAGGCAGTCAGGGCACTGTGCTTTGCTCTCCCACTAAATCCTGCTGGAGCCATTCCGAGGCTCACAGGTCTGATCCTGATAATTGTGACTGTAAGCTGCTCATCCACCCTCCTAGTTCTGACAAGTAATTGTAAAAACAGTTTGTGCACAGGGTGATGAACAGGTCCTGTGCTGAGGCAAGGCTCACTTCCATGAAGTAAATACTGAGGGTATAGACGGTGCTTGCATTTGTCATTTGAGGCCATAATCAAGGGACACAACATTCAAATACAAATATAAAAAAAATCCTTTCTTTCCTCATCCCCAGCCTACCCCAGATCTCACACAACTGGGAGAATTGCACCTTGATATTTTTAAGATAATGTGCTGAAGATCTTGGACTATATGGGCAAACAAAGCTCAAAATTAAAAAGCTTATCCTGGGCAAGGTGCCACAGGACTCTGCCCTTTACATTACTGTAAATTTAAACACAGGTATATGGAATCCTCCAAATTAAAAGAGATCTTCCAACCTACAACTTGAGTGGACTGAGTATTTTGCTGTAGTTATGATGCCTGCCTTTTTAAAAGGAGACGCAAGCACACAAAAAGACCCAGACAACTTCCTGAATACTCAAAATTAGTGCCCAGGTAAATTCTTATTTTAGGCATAGCTTTAAACATACCATCAGCCAGAGGGAAAATAATAACTGACAGGGAAGAAGGAAACATAACTGAGGTTTTCAATGCTAACACCTTTCTGTACCAGCCTTTTGCAAGCCTTCCATTTCAAACTCAGATTTACTCTTTGGGGAGTGGGTAGCAAGCTGTGATCTGTGTTTTGTAATTATGTACAACACATGCAAGAGGCTCTTCTATTGAGAAAAGCATGCCTGACAGACCAGCTTTCTGTCTCTGGGGAGTTCTGTGGTTTTCACTAACAGCATTACAGAAAAAAGCTCCTCTCCCCCAGGTTCTTATCTGGAGGAAGGAAGAAATCCCTGCAGCACACAGTGCATTAGTATCCTTTAAATTACTGGGAGGATCTTTTGCTGTTAGAGATATTTTTAAGCCATCATCCTTTGCCAAAGCCAGGCTGCTTATTATTTCTCTGGGCTGCACTTATCCACAAAGGCCAAGTACTGGGGTGGGGGAAGAGCAGAGATCTTTCTCAACTACTCCAATAATTTCACAAGACTGACCGAATGACATCCACCCATACCAGTTGTTCCACCTTATGCTCTCAACAGGTCAAAGTAAGTTTCTAATTCCTCACTAAAATAACTCTGAAAACATACTTTCAAGTATTGAAAAGCAACATTCACAGGTAGCTATATTTCACCTCTCCACCAAAGTCATATCCCTGAAATTTACCTTGGTGTTCAAGAAAGTCAATGAACACCACATTTTACTCTATCAGAAGTGTGGAAGTAGGCAGTGATGGATGGGAAGCCATTTGTATCCCTGTGGTTTTGCAGTAGCATTTGAACTACTTCTGTAATTTTTTTAATGTTTTGGTATTTTTAAGTGAAAAAAACAAAGATAAAATTTACCTATCAGCTTGCATGCACTGAAAGATATGCAGAGAGGACTCACAGAACAAGCAAACTAGCAAAGAATCTCAAATTTGAGCATGAAGTTACCCAATTTGCTACAAAAAAGGACTCTGCAGTTGTAAAATCCTTATCTTTTTCCACATTAGTTATCACTATCAGCCCTTCGTTTATGCTGCACAGAAAAAACAGCAGCTCTAAATACACTCTAAATACAAATGCTTGTTTTGTATCTAGAATATCTGTGGCTTTCTCCACTCCCAAGACTACTTTATTTTGAGATGAAACAGTATCAGTTGTTCATATCCAGGAGTCCCTGCTAGATATACTTACTGGGGCCTTCTTGTCAATAGGCTTTATAACAAATTTCTTGTCATTGAAAGAGATGTTTCTGATTTCGCTCCAGGGGAACCCAATCTTCGGGGTTAGTCTGGAAAGAGGAAAAACTTGTTTTAAGGGATGATGCAATAAACATTTTTCCCCCCTGTATTGCTTCCAACACACAGACTTGGTGGAATGCAATGCTTCACAAAGCTTTCACAAAAGAGAGAAGACAGTAATTGAACCAGAATACCACAGGGAGTAGGAAAAGAAGCCCAGTAACCTCTCTTAGTGAGTCTCTTCTCATTCTCATCACCCTACTGACCTTTGGCTATGTAAATACGAATGGACTCTACTGAAGCTACATGATCAGCTGCTTTTAAGCTTATTTCTTTTAACTCTGGTCCCAAAATCCACAGCATGCAGACTTTATGTGCAGTGCTTCCCTGCACAGAACTCTCACACATCATGGGAGGCACGAGCCAAAGTAACTGAGCTGCTCCCCACACCTTACAGCACCCACAGGCAAACCTACCCTGCTGTGGTACAGCTAGCCCAGTCACCTCCATGCTGCCTTCTCTGAAGTGCTGGACAGGCACCACTGGTAGGAGAAGATTTTCTTTTGTTAAACAGAATGGGGCATGTTGGAAGGGACCACAGTGGATCATCTGGTCCAACCTCCCTGCTCTAGCAGGGTCATCCCAGAGCACATGGCACAGGATTGCATCCTGAATACCTCCAGGCAGGGAGACTCTACAGCCTCTCTGGGCAACCTGTCCCAGTGCATGGTCACCTGAACAGTAAAGAAGTTCTTCCTCACATTTAGGTGGAACTTCTGTTCATCAGAGCCTGCTCCTTGCCCCATTGCTCAGCAGCACTGAGAAGAGCCTGGCTCCATCCTCTTGACACCCCCCCTTCAGATAATCTCCTCCCCTAGATTACAGGCAAGGTTGGTAACAAAGGCCCTGTTCTTTCCTTCCATACAAGCTGCTCTTTGAGCCCATCCCATGAGTCACCAAGCAGAACTTTACTCACTGCTCATGCAATGAGCTGTGCCACGTGGCTGCCACTAGTGAAAAGCTCTCCTATAAAGCAAAGGGCAAGATTCGGACTCCCAGCTCTTCCTTGCTGCTGAGGAGTCCAGGTCTGTTGATTTGTTTGAATTTTTTCTATATGACTCACTAAACACTTGAGATTTTCCTCTGCCTTAATTTCTCCAGAGTCTTGCATATAAAAAGCATCCAGTTTGTCATGAGATCAAATGTTTCTGAGCCATTCCAATACCTCACCTTCACACACCTGATCAGCTCTGCAGCAAGTTCTAACATTGCAAGGACTTGTGCATTTGATATAATAAAGTCCTTTAATTAGCACAACCAAACATTTTATTTTTATATTTAATATCGCATTATTATTCTTTTATTCTTCTCTTAGCAAGGGAGGGTATATTCTCTAGAGATAGCTGTTAATGATTAATATTGTAATAATTGTGTCTTACATAAAAAATAATGACAACAAGCAATCTTCTTGTTCTTCTCTAACCTTTCCAATGTATGTGTCTCTGTCACAATTATTCTTGCAAATTATTTGAAGACACAAGTATTTAATGTTTAGCACTTACAGAAATGTTTATCATCACAGTGGACCACTCAAATTCTGTAAGAATTCTATGGAGCACATTGATTAAAGAAAAAAAGAGCAATTTTGGGAGGAATTTCCCTCTTTGTCAAAGAGATGGAAAGCTATTACATCAAAAGATTTTGCTGGGTCCAAGCACAAAAAACCCCTTGCTTCATTTAAATTCAGTCATCAAGAATAAAATTCACCCTCTTCAGAACTATCCACTCCCTAACCTCTAACTCAACTGCAAGATTATGCAACAGTGTGTGTGTGTAACATTAAGAACTGTAAAGAAAATTATTTGATTAGACTAAGATTAACTAATTACTCCAGCCTCCATCACATTAGTACAAGTGCTTAAATCCTAGATAATACAGAATGACAGACAACTAAAATAATTCACTCATTAGTGAGTTCTACTGCAGATTCTTCCCTTTAATGCAGGAAAAAAAAAAGCTTGAATATATCCAGAAACAGGATATTAAAATGCACTCAGTTTAGAGACTCACAACCCCTACACTACAGCCTCATTTTCCTCGTGTTACACTCCAACAATGAAATCTCTGCTTCTTCATCTTTGCCCTCAGTCCCCAAACTTTACACCTACAAACCAGAGGTGCCATACACATTATTATTTTTCTAGTCCCCACATCTGTTGGAAAGACTTAATTATATAGTGGCAAGAGTTACAGCAGAAATAAGCAGTTTATTCCAGCGCTGTATTTGTTTTGCAAACGCTCTCGATAGGCCTTCACAGTCAATGGCTACACTCTGATTTCTGCAGCTTGAAAAACCTGTTTGTGTGACCATGGTTACATAGCAAGACCAGTCATTCAGGACTGAAGTATTACATGAGCGAAACTACTTCTCTTTCAAGTGACACTCCTTGTTTTCTGGGTGACAGCACATATTAGCATTGCAGAAAAGACTGCCTTTCTCTTTGCCTTATCAACAGAAGATGCAGAGAGTTCCAATTAATATTTGGGTTGCATTCAAACCTTTTTGGAGGCAAAGATGCAGAACAGGTAAAATCCATTCTGTATTTCAATGATAGTCTGTTACAGATTAGTGACATGAAACAAAGATTTGAAACATTGGGGAGAGGAAAAGAAAGCAGTCTAGACAGCAATGCTCCATCTAAAAAATATCTATTTTAATTCCCTTCAATCCTTCAGTTGCAGAGTATTAGAAGAGACTAGCAGGCTTAGACACAGCTGTTCTCACCTTCTTATTATGTTTATTTATAGATGTAGTCTATCATTTCCCACCTACTATCCAATTAATAATGGCTCTGCCTTTACCAGAAGGGCTGATTAAAACTGTGTGTACTTCAGTAAGCTCTCATTTCATTCCTTGTTCACAGTAACTACATAGGTTAGCCTCTCCCTGTGTTCTGGGTGTCACCCAGCTTTGCTTTTGTGTCCACCCCATAATCTGCCTTTTTCAGAACCGGGCAGCTGCACACACATCCATCATTAACTTCAGGACAGGAGTTTCCTTAGGTGTCTGCAGATACCTTAGCCTAGCCAGGTTCTCGTGTTGTCGCCACTGATGGCAAACCTGGTGACCTGACTCAAGGAAAAGCCTGGTAAACTCCTCAGTTCAGGATACAGCTCCAGCACTGTGCATGATAATGAAGATAGCATTGTACAGCTGACATCTCTCTTTACACAGCAGGTAGTGTTAGCAGCTCAGGAAAGACATGAAAGCACAGGGGATGTGAAAGCCCATTTCCCAGCTTCACCTACTGATCCAAAACTGGAACATAAGCATTCCTGTACATGAGAAATGTCCCATACCAACCCTCTTTGGAAGACGAGAGGCAAAACCAAAAGCCTTACTTATCGTCCTTTTCATAGATGTTGAGGCCCAAGGCATCGACTCCCAACCAAAGATCAGTTCCTTTCTTATTCTTGATTTCAAAGTAGTTGATTCCATACATCTCCAGGTCTTGGGCAATCTTCAGGTATTCCAGCATGGCACTCTCTCTGATTGAGACAAGAAAAAAATCAGATAAATGAGAAACCAACATCAGCTCTATCTCAGAAAAACAAACACCTCAGAAGAAAAAAAAATAAAATTTCCTAAACCTCACTAGAAACATAGAAGTTAAAACTGAACATTCACCATTTAGGATTCACTTTAGAAGTTATGATATCACATCTACGAGCACACACAGAGAATATTTCCATATACCAATCCCTAGTACTTCCAGGCAGAAAATCAGCAACATTCACCTCTCTCAGCACTCATCCTTGTCTCAGGGTACAGTGAGTAGGAAAGGTATAGGATCTGAGCTTTCCCCATCTGTCAATGCAAATGCTTCAATGACTGTAAGGTTTGACAGCACCTTTACTCTTTTTCCCCACTCAAAGCTGTCACTAATCCAATGTGCACAGGCCCAAGATCTTTAGGAAGCAACACTGTTCTCAGCACCAGCACAAAATATACTACTGTGCTTTACCACGTGATCCAATACTGGACTAAAAAATACACACTAGGAGTAGTGTGTATCACTCACACAGGCAACTCAAGAGTCTAAACCACAGACTAACAAAACCATGTTGTAGAAATGCAAACTTAAGGTAATCAAACAAGCAGCAAGGTGATCAGCCCAAGGACCAACACAAAACACTCACTTGAGCATGCCACTGTGCTCAGCGTGCCACACCTGGATCCGTTCTTCCCACTGCTCTCTGGAGAGTTTATGCTGGTCCATCACCCTACACAAGGAAACAGGTATCAGCAAGATTAGAGGTTCTGCAATATCCACTGATGGTGATCTTTGCTATAGTCTTACTCTCACCCTGGTGGAAGCCTTACTGTAGCCAGAAGGAAAACCCTACTCAGCCCAAAGATGTTCTCTGTGAAGCAAAGCATTTCAGAACAAGCAATAACCCTCTGCAAAGCCTTTCTGGTCACTGACCAGACACATGAGAGGTATAAGCAAAACTCCGCAAACAAATCACACACATACTGTACACACCAGGGGATTACAGCAAAGGAAAAGTTGGTGCAATCCCTGGAATCAGACATTGCTGCAGTGTCATCAGGAAGGGTAAACAGAAGCCATTGGTCTGATAACATCCACTGATTCAGTGTGGAGATGGACTGTGAAGCCACAAGACATGCTTTCCACATACAAGCTTTTTAGGACTGTACATTAGGATTAAGGACACACAACCCAACCTTCTTCACGAATGACATATTATTGACTTAATGCTGCTCTTTTCTTCTTAAGGAGGAAACATTCATACTGCCACACTTACCAGCATGGCAGCAGTGTTTTTAAGAAATAAAAGCTGAATATAAAACTACATTTACTCTCTAACCAACCCTAGGAGAAGCAAAAATATACTCAAAGTAAGGGGAAAAAACCACAATTATAAGCAATTCAATTTAAAAAAACAAAACCAAAGATGCTTTTAAATGAAAGTCTTTGCATTAAGAAAAAAAAGAGACTGCATCAGCCAATTCCTTCACCTTTGGGGGATCAGACGCTCTGAATTGAGGTATCCAGGCTTGTGCACCTCCTTGTTGTAATCTCCAAATTTGGCCTGCACAGCATAGGAACCAAGAAGTACTGCTGTTTCAGGAGGACAGTAGATCTCATCACTGAGGATCCCTTCCTTCACCTGCAGGAAGAACAGCTTCTGCGTGATGTCCTGTATCAGCTCTTCGGACACATCCTCTGGGAAGAACTTGGCACGGAATCTGAACTGGAGGGGATTCTCCTTTCTGATTTCTTGAGCAGAAACCTGAGGACAGAGGTGACAACCACAACTGAGCAGGTGGTTTTTTGCAAACAATAGAATAGATTGCTTTTAGACAAAAAAAAGAATTCAGGGCATTTGCCATAAGAGGTGAGTGACTGGCAACCCTTTAGTGGAATTCCTTAATTCTGGCTGCTTACTGATAGGAGAGAACTTGGGAGAGATGCATTATGTTTTCCAACTAAGCCAGTTAAATCCTGTTTGTACAGCAAACATTGGTCACTGGAGAATGATTTACTGTGCTGTATCAGATGGCAAACCCACCCAGTACTGTGTGTTTGACAGAGAACAGCCCCCTGACATTAAACAGGTGTGTCAGCGACTGCCCCACCAAGAAAAGCAGTTCATGCCCTCATAAGAGCTGGGAACACAAAACCAGGAGCACATCAGAGGCATCAGCACTTGGCTGCCCAGCTTGGAAGTGCCTCTTCTCCAATTAGGACACAACTGATCCTGCACAGGCAGGGCCTAAGCCCATCGTCAGCCACGTGCTCCTCCAGCCACAGAAAGTGCAATTGCTTTCTCCCAACAAAGTACAGTATCCAGGTGCTGCTGCACACGTGGCAAATGCTTCCTGCAACTCAGAGAGTGAAAGGGCTTCTACCATGTCACACCTCACCCATGGAGATCACAATGTTATCTCTAAAAACAATCCTGGAATTATGAAAATTAGGGCACAATTTTCATAATTGTGAAACATTTATGAAAACAGCAGGCACAAGGTGTATGAAGTTGCAGCCAATAACACATCAGGAAACACACAAGCTTTAACCTTTGGCCAGCAATTAGCCCAAAGTCTGTTACCTTTTTATCAAGCTTCAGCCAAGTTTGGAATCCTTTGTTGTCCACGTACTGAAGACCAAAGTACCACACTTCTCGCAAACCTATGGTTTTAACCACCTGCAACAGAAAGGCAAAAAAGAAAAAGCTATTGCAGGAAAACCTTCACTTGAGGCCCAGGTATCCTTTTGAGTCCCACATCACCTGTGATGGGTGCAGGTGAGAGCTTAAACCCACTCATCTCTTAATTTCAGCTTGCAGACAAGGATATACAGCTGCCATTGTAGATGGTGATGACAGCATAGGCTAAGATACTTGTCCCACCCAGTTTCTAGAAGATGATGATCTTGGGGAAAGCAGGTGAGACAAACAGTACTAATGGCTCAAGTGACCTTGTCTGCCAGTCACCAGAGACTATTCCTTCTAGAAGAAGCAACAGAGAGGTGCTTCATACCCCTGCTGTGAGGCTCTGAGAGTTAAAATAAGATGCAAGTATTCTCAGTCAAGGTTATTATTTTTTTTAATTCCCCAAAAGGCTGAGTTTATGAAGGACAAAAATCCGTTGATGCCCCCACATTAGGACAAGTTTCATTTCATATATTGTAAATACTGACCAGCTGAAAGACACAGAAATACCAGCCATTGACTGGATGGTGCACTTACTAGAAAAGCAGTCCTGTTTGGACATGTAACATTTCCTCAGTGGAGGACAGAACCAACAGGTCCCTGACCTTCACTTACTCTTGACAGCTTGTTCTTATAGCCAAGTTCTTGGCTGCCAGCTCATCTTCCTGTAAAGCTGTGCTCTAGACACAGCCAAAATCTGCAAAGATCTACTATGTACATAGCTGGATCACTTCTGTTATGTTATTTGCAGAGTAGCCCCTCAAAAAGTGATGTAGGCATCACTACAGGGAGCTCAACTGAGTGGAAGGCAAGAAGAATTTATAACCACTGAGTGAGTTAGGGAAGTGTGACAGATTTGGGAATGTGTAGTTACATGTGCTTCAACAAGTCTAAGACCTCAACCAAGGATCTGTTTCACCTCCACATTTAAGGTATTGCTGGAGACACTCTGGCTGGAGAGCAGACTGGAGAGAAACAATGGCATGTTAGCTAAGACTAACTAGAGTTTATCAGAAAGACAATAAAACCCACCAATCCAAACAAACAAAAAACCCAACCCCCCCCATATCCTTTTAAAAGAAGAGCTGGGCTCTGTAAATAATTCAGCTTTTACTTGACTAAAATTCCTTTTCCCTCCTCCCTAAAAGTGGCTTGTTTCATCATGGGAGACAAGTTTTCTGACAGCTGGATGTATTTTTATGAAGTCTAACAGGAAACCAGGGGTATGTTGAGTGTGGTACTTCCTGTTGCACAAAAGAATGTTGCAACTTTGTTAAAATAAAAAGTTACAAAAATCAAGCAGTTATCAGGTCATTATCTCTGAATGTCTCTTACAAGAGAAAAAGTACACTTCCTATAAATAGAGTTAGAAAACTTTCAGAAATGATGACCCCTCAAACTCTTCCCAAAACCTGAAAGTAAGGAATGAGAAAGTATTAAGTTAAACTTCATAATTTGACTGTTTGAGTTTCAATACAAAGAACAAAGAAGGTTTTAGCCTGTACTGGGAAATGCTCTGTAATCTTCCTCCATGGCAAAACAAGGAAGAAATAAGCAATGAGGCATTATATACAAGATGAGAGACACCTCCTCTGCTTCCTCAAATGCATGAAGCCGCAAATCTTGAGTCTTTCCATTCCATGCAGTTATGCATTCACTCGCAGAAAATGCCAGTTACACCCTCCTCCATTTGAATTTCTTTTATGCTTGGTCAGGAGGGCACATGACCACCTGGGAGATACTCCAGCCAGCTGCAGAGCCCACTGGGTTGGTTCTTGGGATGCCTCAGACCTCACTGCAGCACGAACTCTGCACAGGACTGGCTTGAGTGGAGAGGAACTTAATATTCACAGGTTTCCTTATTTTCCCTGTTCTGTAAAAGGAGCTATAGAACAACTTACATGCAGGATACAGACATGCTAGCAAAGCCTAGCTCTGGTTTCTGACAACCAGGCCAAGAAATCACCTTGTAGTTTTTAAAAATAGCTTGCTTCTTCAAAACCCCCACAGCGGTTCTGCAGTTCCAGTTGAGCCACTCCCCATACCTGTGAAAACCTGTTGCCTCCACAGGCTTTATCTGAGTGTAAACTCCACCCCAGATAAGGGCCTAGTGAAAGGCTTGCTCAACAGAACTGAAAAGAGAATGTATGGTCTTCACCTTTTCTGGTTTTGTGCTGCTCAATTCTACCTCAGGCTTCCCTTGATATGCAGAAGTATCCCCCAACAAGGTATGAAATACAGATAAGAATTTCCAATCACAGGTTTTAAACCCATGCCACTGGATGTAAGGAGCAAATCTCCATGAGGAGTAGGTCTATCCCAACTGTGCACTAAGTGCTGCAGTAAGCATTCTTCAGAAATCCCTAAGTATAGACAGCAAGCTAAAATAGAAGTATCTTGAATCTGAAACATCCTGCCTTTTCCATGTTCTCAGGATTTTGAACTTCTCAGCTGAAAGCAGAGAAAGTAGCTTCCCTTCTGCCAGAGAGATGACCCTGACTCTGAACAGAGGTAAGCATTAGTTAATATATATGGAAGAGGGAAGTACTTGTTGAATGCTTGTCATAAGGACATACTTACAGTCTAATCTAAAGCATTGCTTTTAAAAACCTGGCTTTCAGTAATTTGGATTTTCATACTGATGGAGACAAAATCCAATTTCCCTGTTTTGGATCAACATGAAAGGGCCAGGGGAAGAAGTTACTCTGATGCCATGGTGATCAGCATGAATGGAATCATAGAATCATAGAATGGCCTGGGTTGGAAGGGACCTTAAAGATCATCTAGCTCCAGCCCCCTGCCATGCACAGGGACACCTTCCACTAGATCAGATTGCTCAGAGTTCCATCCAAGCAGGCCTTAAACACTTCCAGGGTCAGGGCATCCACAGCTTCTCTGGACAACCTGCTCCAGTGCTTAACCACCATCACAGTAAAGAACTTCTTCCTTATATCTAATCTAAAGATGCTTCTTTCAGTTTGAATCCATTCCCCCCTGCCCTGACACTACATGCCCTTGTAAATAGTCTCTCTCCAACTTTTTTTAGGTACTTTCAGGTACTGTAAGGCTGCAGTTAGGTCACCCCAAAGACTTCCACCCCAAAGCCTTCTCTTCTCCAGGCTGAATAATCCCAATTCTCAGCCTTTCCTCATAGGAGAGGTGATCCATCTCCCTAATCAACTTGGTGACTCTCCTCTGGAAGATCAAGCAGCAGCTACTGTTTCCATAAAAATGCAGGTTTCAAATGCATTTCAGCAAATTTCCAGTAACAGAATCATAGAATATTCTGAGGGAAAGGACAAACAGGGATCATCAAGCTCAACTCTAAGACGAATGAACCATATGGGGATTGAACCCTTGGTCTCTGTGTTCAATGAATACTTGATGTTTATCCCACATCAGTAGTAATCAAAAGGAATTAAATTTAGATTTAATGCTAAACACAAGCTGGACTACTCAGTTTTGTACTGTGAAGCTCTGCAGTGATTAGTATTTGATTTCCTTCTTTCATTTCTTTCAAGAACTCACTAAAAGCTTTTTTCCTGTTAGTTTGTTGGGGGTTTGGAATTTTATTTATTTTTTAACTGATTTCTGGGTTGTTTTTTTGGGCTTTTTTTCTGGGTTTTCTTTTTAGGTACTTCTCAATGCACAATTGTCCTAAGGCCTAGCAAGTTCTAGTTAACTCACTGAAACACAAAATTGTACCAACAATACCCTGAAGGAATGGACATTATTTAGCCAATACTGCCTACTTGAGCTACTCAAGTACAACCATCCTTAGCTATCAAGGTTAGTGGGTACAAGGGAAGAAGTACAAATAACAGATTGTAAACACGTTAAAATGTGTGACTGAAGTCTGCATAGACCAATTCTTATTTTTCAGGTCTACAGCAGAAATGGCTAGAAGCAATTATTTTCTTTTTTTTTTTTTGAGTTGCAGAGCAGTAAGTAAATTTTTTTTGCTAAAATCTAGGCCTTGCTTGACCTTAATAACAGCAAGCTACTTAAGTCAATAGTAACAAAGTTTCACAAATAGCACACAGTTTGTTTTAGTTGTCTTTATCTGATGTTTGCAGGTCCATCTTGAAATAGACCTGAATATTGTTAAAGCAGTAACAGGAAGAATAACAGTACAGGAGGACAGTCTTGGCCACTCAAGCTCTCCACTTCCCTGGGAATCCCTGAAGGCAAGCTGCACTAATCTCTGCTCCATCCTGCTGCACAGGGGCTTCTTATGAGACATGCTGTCTGTAAATGCTGCATAGAGATCACAAACTCTTCTGATTTTCAAACACCTGTGCTAACTCAAACCCAGCATTTGAATGAATGCAGCCATGCCAACACCCTCATCAGCCACCTGAAGACTTGATTCCAGTTTTATGCACAAGAGCAACATTTCAACCTTAGAAGTTAAGAACTATGTAAGAGCTAAGCAGTATTTCAAAGCAAGAGGTACATTTTTACATGCTAGCTATGCTGTCTAAATATTTTAGATCCCTTGTGACAGTTCATCATCCAACATGCTAGGAAGACAGGTTTCACTGGAACAGAACATACCTGCAAGGGTTTTTGCTTTTTTCTTTTACTGTGATGGAATTTAGAGATCTTAGTTCAGACTGGGGCCGTTTGATTAGGAGGTAGAAGAGAAGAAAGATAGGTTTGGAATCCAGTCTTAAGAAAACACTATAGTCCAAAATATACTCCAAAATTAAACAACAAGAGCCCACAGGAACCCTTCACTGACCTGGTCAAAGAGCTGTTTGCCTGTAGTGTTTGGCTGGATGGCAAACTCCAGCTCTGCATCCATAGTAACAACTCGAACGTTGATCTAAGGAAAAAAACAAAAAGCATTGTTTAAGATGCATTGGAAGTTACTTCTAGGTGTTAACACAGTCCTTTGTGTACAAGAGTCTCCACACTGATGCACTCCTGTAACCTCTATAATAAACACACTTAAGCCTCAATTAGAATCGTGTTATCACACCAGCAAACTTAATTGGGGCACTCATTCTGCTGTTTTAACCAAATTGGTCCACAGGTTTTCTTACTCAACACAGGATTGGACAGATCTTCTGGTTCAACAGGAGGGTATTTTAGACCTGACCCTTTCCAGGCCTAAACCCTCTTGGACTAAGAGCTACTGTGGATACACATTATAGCTGCCTGCAGGCCATCCCTTGGATTACGAGAGGCCCTAATGACTAAATTAAATTTAAGACTTATAATTTAACTTCCATTTATATTAGAGCTGGAATTAATCTGAGGTTTTAAAGGCAAAAGGCTGCAGATTATTCTTATAAAGCAATCAGCATTAACCTGATAAACATTCATTCTTTCCCTCATAAAAATCTATTCAGCACATAAAAACAGCAGTAACAGGTACTGAATGATTCTACAGGGCAGGAGTTCAATAAGCTCTTGCTGTCAGTGAAGAAACAACATAACTAGATTTACTGCAATGGCACTGGACTGCAAGACAGAGGTTACTACTAAACGCAGAAGGCAGGAGTGTTTAATGACTAGAAAAAGTCTATTAGCAGTTAATCAGGACGCAAAAGCGGCAACTAATCTTGCAGGGAATGGCATAAGGAACAGTAAAACGGCAAATCGGGAAAGGATTATCTCCAACTGTTCTGAATACAGCTTGTAATATTATACTACTTCTCAAAAAACCCAACAATCTCAAAACAAATCTAAAAATCCCAAACATGTATGATTGAGTAGCACGGTTATGCTACAAGGCCAGACAACATGCAAGGTACAGGCAGATGAGACTTCATGACAATTTCCCAACAATTTGTAAATGCCACATGACAGAAAGACAAGGCTAAGAGACCAGGAGAGCCTGGCCCACATCTGAAGAAATGAGAGGTAAAAGAGGTAGGAGAGGAATAGGATCGCTCACTACAAAGCTCCGGCCTTCAGCAGTTCCCAGCAACTTAATTACATATGTTTAAACTCTAGGATAAACGTCAGATGTAACAATGTTACAATTAACACAGAATTGCGAATGAAACAAGTAAAATATATTACAAAGCTTTGCACTCCTTTTTCAACGAGACACTGAATGTTTAACCAACCTTCTTCAGTTTAATGGCGGAGCTGTCAATGTCAATGAATTTGATCTTAGAGATATTTTCCAAACTAAATGATTCTATGAAGGCATCAAGTATCTTTATAGAGTTGTTTCCTTTCTTCTGCTCCCACATGACAGAGTATCCTCCCAAAGAAAGATGACTGAA
Organism: Geospiza fortis; assembly: GCF_000277835.1. NCBI lineage: Eukaryota > Metazoa > Chordata > Aves > Passeriformes > Thraupidae > Geospiza > Geospiza fortis. The sequence goes on along the minus strand of NW_005054316.1, from coordinate 6,015,629 downwards.
GACACTTTCCAAGTCCCAGGACCGCAGAATTGAACCAGAGAAGATGACTTAGTGACGCCACTTTTAAGCTGCATTTTTAAAGCACTGTCCTTTAAATTAGGACTTTAAAAAATTTCTTTAAATGCAGGATGGAAGAACAAGCAAGAAGGTGAAAGGAGTTCTTGGAAAAGCTAACTGTAGCATTTGAGATCATAATGGAGCACGGAGTTATGCTTAAGATTTTCCTCCTGTGCCTTAAGAAGCAAAGGTTTCCCAAGAAATGCTTCCAGTGTAGGAAGGGAGGGGAAGTTCAGATATCAAATTCTCTGGAATAGCAAGTCTGCAATTCAAAGATGTGACCTTAAAAAACACCTGTTGCTTAATCCCTCTCAACAATAAATCCCTAATCATATTCTAATCCCTTTCTACCCACTTCAAGAAAACATATGCTCATGGTCTTAGTTTTGTGCTGAGCAAGTTATTTGTACTTCTGGCTGAAACAACATAGAAGTGTAAAATAAGTATCACTTTACAAGCTAACTTAAAAGGAGGTGCTTCTTACTCCTTACCAGGAAACCTGCAGAAGGCTGGGTGAGTACAAAATTCCAGCTCATACCAGTATGTATTTTCCTCTATCTCTCCTTAGTGGTTTTCTGCTAGTGAAAAAAGTTAAACTCCCTTGTCTTGTTTCACTACAACCCTCAAAGACTGTAGGATCAGCTATATAGTGAGCTATTTAGTGCATTTAGCTGCTACATATTTAAAGAATTTATCTAGTATTAAGACCAAAAATTGTAGTCATCTGCTTTTCCAATTCAATCATTTAAAGTCAGAAGGATGCAGGAACATGACTACTTGGTTATCCAAATAGCTTTCAAGGACACTTGTGGCCTGCAGGTTAATTTCTGAGTTCTTTAAGGGCTGCATAACCATCAGGACAAAGAGGAATTTCCCTGGTGCTCTCAGACAAACTGCCAGCCACAAGACAGAGCAAGAAGAGACCTTCTGTGCCTTCAATGAGTTGATGACTGCCTGGGAATATCCTTTGAGTCTCCTTCCTGCCCTATTAAGCCCTCCTGGTTCTCATCTCCAAACCTTAGCCTTGACTTCAAGAACATAGTGATTTTAACCTTGTTTCTAAATGGATGTCCTACAACCACTCCATACAAGCTTTTAGCTGCAGAGAAACTCTTAGCAAAGCAGCAAACAGAGCTCAACCCACATGAAACCCTGGTTTAGACAGCCTGAAGAAACCTCAATGTCTGCTACACTGAGAGTCGATCAGTTTGGCACTCAGCTCAGACCAGATGAACTCCCCATGGCGCCAAGATGATTAAATCGACACCTGACGTGCTAACCAATTCAGGTATTGCTGGGGAGGAAAACAACCAAGAACTCAAACTCATTTCCATGAGCAACAAAAAGAGGAAGACACAGGACAACTTTCACAAGCGAAGTCCTGCTCACCCTGTCTAGGCAAGGCATGTCCTTTATAAGATCCTACCAAATCCTGGCAGCAATCCAGGACAATGTTGAAGCCATAAACAAAATGAAAACAGCTTTTCATTTTGAAGACCACAAGGGTGTGGAGAGAAGAGAATGGCACATGGCTGTTATACATGAAATAAGGGTTATATTAAAAAATATGTGCTTTTATGCACAAAACACACTAAAAATCCTGGACAGTAAGATGTAACTTCTTTCTTGATAGGTCAATGTCATAACACTTTATTATTCTGGGGGTTGGAAATAGATTATATTTAAAGTCCTTTCCAACCTTAACTATTCAATAATTCTACTTTTATGTCTGAGGCTAACACATTTAAAATGACAAATAGGGCCCTTAAGGTTTCCTTGTACATACAGAAACACTACAGAACACAAGTTTTTCCTCTTCCCCTGTCTTCGGATGCATAAAATTGCTAACAAATTTGATCCAGAAGGGAAAAAGCATGCTGTTGGAAAGGCAATGCCATTTGCACTAAAATGAAAAACTCTCCACGAAGCTGAAGAATTTAGTACACTGAAAGACTGAACACCATTCCATGACTTCATACTGGACTGTAATGTGTTAGCTACCTTACCAACTCCAACAAGAGAACAGAAGATGAAGGCCAGAGCTAGAGAGAACTTCAGAGTACAGTTTAAATGATTGTAACACTATGGAAAGCAATGGTAGTTAGAATGGAATCTTCTGTGCTTTAGCAATGCCCTTAAGTCATGCATTTGTTTCTTTTGTTGTCGATAAAACAACATCTTTTCTAATGCTAAGTCAGTAGATCAATCTGTGGGGCAGGTGCAGCCTTTCAGAGTCCATGCACATCAGTAGAGTAACTTGAAAAATCAAAGTGCCATTTGAAAAACATTCAGAAAACACTCTCTTAAGGAGGCAACACACTGCCAAGCAGCTGAGTGGCACCATGTCTGTGGAAGAATCCAGACCTAGATAGGAACCCAAGAAGACATTGCCTCTTCAACGCCATCCTCTCACAAACATCCAGTTTTCAGGTGCATTGGACCCTGAACACAAGCTGTAGTTTTTTCTAACATTGGATTCTTGAGTACCTTGGTGCAGAACCAGTATCTCATTGCAGGCAACACTGTATCTTTGAAGTTAACCATCCATCTGCTGATACTGCAGCTCCACTGAAAAACATCCCACACTAAAGGGAAAGGGGCAGGGAGAACAGGATAAAAACCCCTCAGCTCTCAGACACACTATGCTATTGTGGATATTCTGCACCCTGATGCATGTAATCGAATAGTTCACTTGCATAATAAAATAGTTCAGTAAAACCACGAAGTTGTGTGAGTCATTTAAATAAAACCATACAATTTAATTTCAGTAAATACATATGATAAAGGGCACTAAATACCAACTTTTACCCATTAACACAGGACAAACCGGTACTTAACTGTGTCACTTATCATTGTCATTAGGCAGGTCTAAATGCCTTAGACAATGCTCAGGAATGTTTTCTCCCTCTTTCCAAGGAGGAAGAAAGACCAGAGTCTCCTAAACAGCAGGTTTCCAAGCACTGTATCTTTCCAAGTGGTGGCAATTGGCAGTGGAGAAACCTAATAGACATGTCTTGTTTCTTCAGTCACTGGATGTCTGGAAATCTCAGGAGTCACTGGCACATTTAAGCAAATCAGCCACATTTTGAACTGCTGTACTGCACAGCACAGCACATTCTATGAAAAATAGCGTGCAGAGCTGTTAAGCCTTTTTGCACACACACTGACTGCATGGATATGGACTTGCCTATACTGAAGGAATACAGAAGTCTTAACAAGGAGGACGCAGTGGCATTAATAATAGTATTAAGAAAGTAGTAGCATTAATCCTCACTTCTGCAGGTCTACTCTTTCACCAGGCAAGCAGCAACTACTAATGGAATAAATAACAGGCAAGCTTCTTGGCCTGGGCTGCAATGCATCTGCAAGGACAAAGTAATCTCATTTTGACCTTAGCAACCAGAGCTGTTCACAGACGCGTGGAGTGATTAAGTATCTGGTAATAGGAAAAACAACTTCATGCAGCAGCATCAGAAGGGCAATGAAACTGCTCTCTATTCTTCCACATTCCATTCAGTAGTGTTCACTGGTTCCAGGTCCAACAACAAAGAAAGACATTGTCCTAACTGATGGAGTAACTGTTGTCCCAACTCCGGGAAACTGTTATGGGAAAATTTTCAACTTTGAGGAGGGAAAAAAATCCTAGCAGCTTCAGAGTCAGAGCTAATCTGCTAACACTTCAGTATCTGCATTCCTCTGTCCTGCACATGTTACTTAAGTCAACAGGTAATGGTTCAGAGACTGTGCAGAGAAGACAACTCTGAGAAGGTAAGTAGCACAAATAACATAGAAGCAACTGCAGAAATATTAGTTCAATTTATGGTATACTTAAGAATGTACTTTATGAACACCAGCATATCAAGAACACACCACCTGGAGACAATTCTGTTTCTTCTCTGACAGAATAACCTGTCTGATGGATCAAATAAAATCTAATAACATATTTGATGCGGTGCCATACAACACAGACTAGGCATACAAGAAATCTGAGCCATGTGAAATTACAACCAAATGACAAGCTGTGCACCTACATTCTCCATAGCTTCCTTCAGAGCAGGAGACAAATGTCATAAATATCAAGCAAATGATCAATTCCATTCGCAGCTGCAGGATTGCCAAAACACAGCTTCCCTCTCAGCTGGGCTCAGCACCTTCATCTTGCTGAACTACAGCAGGGACACATATTCTGACCTTTTCCTGTCAAGTCAGGTCTTGAAAAGGGGATGTGAGTGTGGTAGGATTGAGGGAATAAGAAAACAAAGTTTTCTCACAATCCCTGGAAGATGGACTGCACTTAAAAGATCATGAACAGCACCTAGTCAAGAACAAATAAGTCTTTTGGGAGGACAGCACTGGAAATCAAGGATGTTGGTAGGTCTGAAAAATAGCTACAAGTGTTACACTTGGAGAGGTGAGAATGGATAAGAGGCAGAGATGAACAAATTACAGGCTTGCAAACAATGGGCTACAGCAGGACTGTAGAGAAGGATGTGGTTTATAATAATCCCCAGAAAAACACATTTCCTGGTGTGATGCTATTACATAGAGGGGAAAATTACATTCTTGAGTGTATTTGTCACCGGAAGCATTACAGCAGGTGACTATTCTGTTCTGCCTGCCTCGATGACTTGCTAGATGGAATGCTGTCACCTAAATCTGAATGCTTCTTTTGCAAGGGGGCAAGTTAATCAAGGAAAGTCTACACTGACCTACAGGTCAAGTGTTTCTGGCTTGGTTGCCAGTTGGGTTTTTTTTAATCTGCGTGTGTCTGGGGCTTTTTATTTGTTTGTGGGGGTTTTCTGCTTGTTTCAAACTAGATTTTATTTTTAAACATGTCAGTGATCCCTTTCCAAATGGGAGTTGTCTGAAACATGACATGTTTTATATAGAAGACTATAAAAACTTCTAAACCCACATGGAGGAAACCAGCAAAAAGCCCTCTTATTGCAGGCTGGGTAACATGACAAGAAGCAATAATTGCTGGAGTGGTAAGACATTATGATATTATGTAGCCACTTCCATGCAGCCTTCAGAAAACACAGGTCCAAGTCCTTCCCAGTGCTACATTTTTATGATTTAAAGGATGTCCAAGAACCTGAAATGAGAAGGCAAATGACAGACCCACCATTTCTCTTCTGGGGGAAGGAGAATCTGGCTCCTATGAGAATGGGAAAGACCTGCACAGCCCAGCAATGAAGAAAGCCTTTCACAGGCTCCCATGGCAGAACCTTTCATGCACTGCCTGCCTCACACGGAGCAATTCAGAGAGGGCAGTGGCAGCACAGCAGCCATGAGCCTTCCCCTGCACACTGGGGAGCAGTTTGCGGACAAGGAAGAAGAGAGCCTCAGCAGCTCACAAAATGTGAACTGCAGACAGCCTCACTGGCCTCCCCCTGGCTGACAAGGCAAGCTGGTTGCACCCATTTGGCCGACCCAGTTTCCCAGCATACCATGCTAAATCAAAATAGCTCTCTGTGAACTGAAGGACGCGTTCCATTTCAGATCTCATTGTGTTAAACATTGCTTCCTCATTGCAAATAAATGGGAACATTAAGTCACGTTCCAATGGAATTCCTCAGAGTCCATGAAGCAGTTAGGTATTGCTGCATTTGCAACAGGTAAAATTAGAGCCGAGTAGGCTGGTCTTTGTTCCTCAAAACCTTGCTTACTTTCCCAGGAGAGGGAGAAATACCACTGAGGTTCAATTGAGTTGTATATAATAATCTAGAATCTAGTAGTGACTTTAAAATTGTCCAGTACTATTGTTAGCTTTAACTACTAGTCAGCTTTAATGCAGCAGCTTGCAGAATCATATTTTCGGTGGTACTAGTCCTCAGTATTTAAGGAGCAATAGCTATATCAGTTATACTTAACTGAAATTCCTTAAGTTTAGTCAAGGCAATAGGAGTCCAGGTATTTGCTCTCATGTATGGTGAAAACCACAACTTTTTGGTGGCAGTTTTTCGGAAGAGAAATAAAGTACTTTGAGGGGAAGCCAAGAAAAATTTTGGAGTGAAATGTGAAATCTAGACTTCTGGATGAAGTGGAGGGAGGGGGGTTCATGTGAGCAGGAAAACCTTCAATACCCAGATGTGGGGAGTCATCCAGAAATTCCAGTTTTAACAAAGTGGGTAGAATTTTCAGGATGAACTTCCCCCTCCCTGCCTACATATACAAACAGGCCACAAGACAGCAAATCCATGGAGCTCAGTACTGCAGCCATGCCACTTAACTCTTCTTTATAATGTAGCATGAAACTGTCCTTATAATTAAACATAAACATAATCCTAGAAGGCAAATTCAAACTTTTTTATGTTTAGATGTGCAGCAGATGCCAAACTAAATTACATGCCTATCTCAGTTCCCTTAATGAAGGCTTACTATCTCCTCTGTCAGTATGTAATAACTGCATAGTAGGCATCTGCGTGAAAAATCAAGAAGCAGCCATGGCTGCAATTCAGTTCTTTATCTTAGGTCAAGCAATGACACTTTGCATGCCAAAAGATCATGAAGATTTCATGCAGGTGTGGCAAGTGCAAGTGACAGTACATCTCTGATAGCCCTGGCTCCCAAATGCCTAGGCCCCAAACAGACTTCCAGCATTCTCCACCTCTGGTCTGTACAGTTAACAATAACTGCTCAGTGAAACAATAAAACCAGGCAAATACTCTTCCCAGAAAAAAAAAATGAAAAAAAAATATTTAAGAATCTTTCTCCAGTCACTGAAGATTCCCCCCAACTCTTTCCTAACAAGCAAACAGCATCATTATGTCTCACACCAGGAACAAGTTGAAAAACTGAGAGATAGAGGCCTATCTAAAACTTTAAAATTCAATTTTTTTTTAAAATGCAAATTTCTCTAGGCACAGTTCTATGTTCTGGCAAGACATGAAGCAATGCAGAGTAAGTCTGAAAGGCCCCAGGATACTGCCCTTGAACAAAGCCCTGTACACTCAAGGAGCCCAGGTGTTTTTCATGCAAAACACTTGCCCTCACTCTATGTGAGGGATGTAAGAATTATTTACTTTGAACACAATATTATGAAGAAGCAGGAGGGCTTATGGTGTTTCATTGAAATACATTAATGTTCACTTTAAAGACTCTCTGATGCTGTATAATACTCCATTAGCATTTTCAGAATATCTGTGTACAAGCAGCAGTCTGCTCTTTAAAGGAGGAACACACAGCCAGTGACAACAGGCTCAACATAGCACCACTGCCTGGATGTGTCACTTGCCCTCAATGGATGCTAGGATGGATTTAGGAACACAGAGTGCAGCCACAATAGCTCCTTTGTACATAAAGAACAAATACAGAGGAAAGCTAGAGGCCACTGGATCAAACTCCTGCATACACAGACTGTTTTATCATGACAGCTGTTGCATCTAATTAAACATAATGAAGTTGTGAGACTAAGGCTTTACACATGAAGTTTACAGCAAGTCCCATAAACAATCCTCAAATAAGCCTTATCTCAAGAAGTTGCTCAGAATCCAGAATGGATCAGATCTTCTGCTGTCTTCCATCAGAAACATAAGCATGAGGCCAAGTTCAGATAATATAGAGTTTATTAAGTTTTATCATAATTTCAGAGTCTTCTAAATAATTTAACATCTCCAATATTTACACTACATAAAGCAATATCATCCTTCTGCAATCCCCTTGAGAGAAAAGAAAAAATAAATTAGTATCTTACAGTCTAGATCTGGAACACAAACATCATTTTATGCCTCTGCTTGGCTTTTCACTTGGAAGCAACAAACACATGACAATTTCTGTAAAAGGTGAACTCCACAGGACAAACTCACAACAACCAGAGCAGGATCTGAAGCTGTGAATAATCTAAATAAAAGCCACAATAGCCTTAGAACTTCCCCTGAATCCGAGGCACCAATACTGGTGCCTTTTATTTCAATGCTTATGCAGAGATCTATGTTCTAGAGGGCAATGTGCATGGAAAACCCAGTGGCATTACAGAGTCAGAAGTCTGACAGCAGCAACAGCCTGACAGCACACAGCTCTCAACACTTTCAGTAGACCCTGTGGTGGTTGTTCTTCTGGGGTGGAAGAGCAGCACATTGGAACAGGGTGAGCTGAGTGAACACAAGGATTACCTGTGACTTACTCTCGCACAGGATTATGTCCTGGGAGTTTAAGGCATCCAAGAAACAACTACTGGAGAAATGTTCTCAATAACTGTACTCTTCTCAGATAGAGATGTTACAGGGCGCAAAGCCATATTTTCATCAGATGTGAACTGGAAGAAGATCAAGGATGCTCAAATAATTACCATGCAAGGATCAACTAAGCCAGCTAGGACTTCTCTTTCTTTGGAAGAAAATCAACTGAGGCAAGAACATAAGAGCATATAAACTCCTGAGCTACATGAATAGACTAGACAAGGAACATATGTTCATGTAGCACTGTAGCAAGAAGGCTTGTAGATAACTTTCCAAACAATGTGAAGGTTATCTAGGACAGCCCTTGTTAAAATATACTATGGATGCTGGAGTTCACAGGGTTTTGAAGCAAGACTGGACAAGTTCACAGAAATCCATTTAGTAACTCATTATATAGGACTTTTCAACCTCCAATACCTCAGAGGAAAGCAACAGTGCATATCTTTGAAATACTCTTCCTCAGGCATCAGCTTTTGGCCAACATCAGAGGTGTACTATTAGGCTACAAGGGCTTCTGCCTGACCTACAAGGCCAGCCATGTTCATATAGACATCAAAGTGCAGAAGGAAAATGAACTCCATTTACTTAGGGAGAAATAGCAGTGCAACAAGTCACACAAGGCCCAGTAATGATGTTTGTTCATTCTGCATTCTAGATACAAATCCTTTTGTCAGAGAGATTTTTGTTTGATATTCCACCCTTCTGTTTTACCTGTTCCATATCAGCCTCTTTCATTTTACCCAGGGACTTCAGTGGAACACACTTCATGGCATTTGTGACATTTCTTAGTGGGGTTATGTGATGTGATCACCTCTGACAGCTTGATAATCTGATCTATGTGCAATACACTACAATGCTTCCACTTCTCAAGCAGGTACTTCAAACAGCATGCAACAGGTACTATTTGCTCCCAGATAAAGGTAGGTCATGGCAAGTCCTGGAATGTCACCTAAGCACAAAGGTATTGCTCTTGAGCAGTTACAAATCATAAAGGAAAAGTGACTGCAAGGACTGGCAAAGTACCAAAGTACCCCTTTGTAACCTATAAAACAGCTTAAGGGCTTCTGAGATGAAACTCTTCCCCCTCCCCTCACTATCGATGTGTGATGGCAAACAAATACGCTCCAGTGGTTCCCAAAGTGTACCTTGAGCACAGTGACAGCAGATAAAGTACCTTTCAAGAGTTTGTCTGCACAGCTGTGACAGTTGTTATGGAGGAAGATCTATTCACCCCCACACTGAGTATCAATTATGCAAACCACTCCACCACACACCACAGTTTGTGCAGCAGGAACTCTGCACAGCCACTTATCTCTACAAAGACAAGAAGTTAAGCCAGCTAAGTGTACTCAGCTAGGTGTTGAAGAACAACTTTAACTCCCACAAATAACTCTGAAGACCAGAACTTACAGTACAGGCTTGAAGTCATCTACTGGGCTACACAGGCTACCAGGTGCCTGGGTTCAAAAGTGAGATTTTTTTAGTCTCTGCTTCTTCAGGTGGCAGACAGCTCACAGACCTGCTCTCTGCATCTACACAGCAGTGGTGTCTTGGCCACTGCTGAGCCACTCTAGAGTTTTGTACGCCTGCTCAAGATTCAGCAACAGGACATCCATCCACTCATCCCCAGAGAATTCTCTCTCACACTCATTTCACACTGAGGTTAAAAAAACTACAGCAAGCATGGACTTCTTCAAGCAAAAACAAGAAAAGAAGAGATGATGATAGTAACACCTCAGAGTTTTACACAATAGCTACAACACTTGCTCGTGAGAGGGAGAAGTAAATGCACACAAACCAAACAGGGCAATCACACACTCCCCTCTCAAAGGAAGCAAAAGGCTGCAGACCTTGTGTAGGGGAGTTAGTATCTCTTCCACTGAGCCTACGCAGTAGGTAGGCAAATACAAGTCCATGGTCATCAGCAAGTTTTTCTTACTTACTCAATTAGAAAGCAGAGTCCTGCATGTTAATTCTTAGAGTCAGGATTTTTCCTTAATGGACAGCTGTTACTATGAGGCGTCCATCAGCCTCAGCTGAGCACCTCAAAGATGAGAGCGGATGCAGAGAAGGCAAATGAATTTCCCCACTATGAAGTAGGAACTAGAAAGAGAAACAAAATCTGGATCTGAACAGATGAGCAATATGGAGGCAGCATGGTTAGTTGTTACACTGAGCTATGCCTTGTTTCCAGCCTCATATAGGAACAACTTTCCCCTTTCCTAGGTGCATACACTGCTGTTCTTCGTACTTCTCAGCTCACAGGGTAAATGTTATCTGTTGCAGAAACCAGGCTTAAAAGCAAGCACACAACACAGCTAAAAGCTAAAGCACATTACTTAACAGTGTGCAGCGTGGTTCAGTGATCCTGGGCAGTGCTGCCTTCCATCAAGGTCAATCGAGTGATTATGGGATTTACAGTGCATGTAAAGCTCTCTGGGCACAGAGTGCCAAACAAGAATGACACGGATGTGGGAATCTTCAGTGGTCATCAAGAAGTCTTATTCTCAAAAAGTCCTGACATATCACAGCTTTTTTTCATGGACAAAGGAAGATGTTCATGTGGGTGGAGGAAGAGAACAGAACAGGAAAGCTTATCTCCCTCCATTGACCTTTAAGAAGGTTAAGAAATTCTTTAATTAGTGACTAACATAACAGTTAACACCCTTGGTTTCTCTGTAGCAGTTAACATCCCACAACAAACTGCCCTCGGAAATGCTTACTCAGCTCACACAGTAAATAAGGGTTTTGGCAAACTGTGAACTAATTCTCTTATAACTTATTCATCTCCTTACATTTACTACTCATAGAATCCTCCACCTTTCTTTTGCAGCAGCGAGTGACACATTTGGCAAATGTAAGGGAGCTCTGGCATTTGGCAAATGGAAGCTTCCTTGGGTTTCCATTTTGCCCCAGAGTGAGTATACATCTCCTGGTATCACATACACCATACACTGTATCGCCTGATGGACTGCAATTGGTGCTTACAAGGGTAATATTTTATTCTTGACTAAATCTATAGCCATTCATAAACTAAGAGTATTTTAATTGATTTGGAACACTTAAAGATATGAAAAAGTATTTTTATTTCAGTCCACTTACAGGGATCTGCTTTAAAGAGCTCTGAGATAAAACCACTATGTGTAGATAGAAGACACATAGTCAAGAATAAATTGAGAAGATCTTGGAACAATTAATAATAATAATAGTTTATATGTAGAAATAAATTCCTGTCACTACACTTGCATATTTTTTTTGGCCAGCTTATCGAAAACTTGTTAAATTTTAATGCCATAGTCTGCTCACAGACAGATAAAGGTTTGGCAGAAGACCTGTATTCTGAAAAAACAACTTGAAGACAGCATGCATGTATATTCAACATCAAACAGGTATGGAGGACTTGTCTAACCACTTAATGCCTAGCACACACCAGCCCATTATTATCATTAACAACACAGGGCTGGGAAAACCCTTTTGAGACATCAGTTCCAGTTCCCCACTCCTACAGGCAGCAGCATTAAATTGTGTACTGTCAAATTTTATCTTGAGGATGTTAGGTCTTGGAATAGTCTTCTAATAAGATCAACAAAGAAGGGGAAAAAAAATCCTACCCACTCACAACCCCTTCCCCCTCCCCATACATGCTTAATTGTTCTAAAAGTTTAAAGTTTCTTAAACCACAAATTGTGCTTAAAGCAATTCTTTCTCCTCTTTGGCATTTAAATTCCTTACATTTTACTACACAGGTGAAGGAAGAGATAATTCCTTGAATTCTACCAGGCTGAAATAGCCAAGCACCCTCTTATCTTAAGGTGGAATTCTGTCTGTGGTCATCCCAAATCCACTCTCGAGATTTTGCTTTGAATTTGTCTGTCCTGGGCACAGGTAAGAACCTACATTAAAGGACAGCTCTCACTAGAATCTTCTATTAATGCCTTCTGTCAGAGAAGCCCTACACATTGCAGATGACATGAACAACAGGACAGTTATACTACCACTGATTAATCCATCTCCTTCTAACCTATTTAGTGAGGCACCTTCTTTCCCCACCCCTCCAAGTTTAACTCTATGCAAAGGGAGCTTATTACCCCAGTCCTTCAATTCCCTGTATATGCTGGCCCTCTGCATCAATGATGCTTCCCCCCCAGCAGCGTGACATGAACAGATTTCATTACTATGTTCAGCTTTCTGACCACAGGCCGTTAATAAAGGTATTAAAAAAGGTGCCTCTGGATATTATTCACTTGTATTTTCTCTTTAGGACCAAAAGCTGCTAGACTGCATTTACTGCTGTCCTCTCTTTACACAGTTTTATATACCTTCACACAAGTATTAGAAGGTCTTGTGTGACACCACATCAATCAAATGCTATGCTGCAAAGCTAACTCAATTTCTTGTGAAGCTTTACATTTTGTTTTTTCCTTCCAAGAGGAAACAAAAACCCCCAAACCCAAACCCACCAAACAAAAAAATCCACCTTCAATAAAGTAACCAAGAATGCTGGTAGATCAGATCAAATTAACAATTCTATAGACCCGAGATCACATTTCCTTCTCCTTCGGTAAGCACTGTTCATTAGCCCGCAGCCATGCTGTTCTAGCCACAATTTATTAGATTGGCTTGTTTTGCAAGAGGATACAATCTACCTAAAACACCATCAGAAATAAACTAGTACCATGAATCTAGGAAAAATGCACAGAGCACACAGACACTCCAATACTGAAACGAAGCAAGGCTGAGCAAGTAAGTTTATTCAGCATTTCACTCATTTCCAGATAACACAGCGAGATTTGGACAAGATGACACCTTTTGCATTTCCTTACAAAATAATTCACTACCTGTAAAGCCTAATGAACCTCTGTACAGACTAGATAGAAATCATGCATCTGAACTGTTGAACTCCCAGCCATAAGCCCTCATGAACTGGGTATAGGTTATATATTTATAGCTTACCTTGGAGAGACCTCATTACTTTGTAACTGTTACACATGGCAGAATGGCTGTGTTAAATTACATATTAACACGTGTCTATATTAACAAATATGCTTATTTCAGTATTATTTTCTGGACTTTTACTAAAATTTATTTTGAGCATGGTAAACATGCATCAGATACAACTAATTGTGATCAAATGTTACCACAGACTCGGGAAGTCAGCTTTCTAGCACTTCACTTTGGTACTCAATTAAGATACAAAATCACTAATGTCCCACTGTTAATGGATTCACTAGTTGTTTACTGTGAAATAATAAATTACAAACATGATCCGTAAGTTTTGTGGGCACATTTATAATTTTTGTTAAAACAATAGTTTTACATAAAGGTTTAGCTTATTGGGTTGTGGGTGGAGGGGCCAGAGGGGAAGGTGTTGCCAAAATTTTGCTTTCTGTCATCATAATCTTACCTTGTAAATAACTGATGACCAGTGTGTGAGACTTCACACAGCAGCATGAAGTCTGCCAAGCAATACCATATTTACTTATGCCATGTAGACAAGACACATGCAAACAAGCACAGGTAATAAATATTTAGCATCCATGCTAAATACCCAGCAGAAAAACACTGCTTCCCTGTGCATCCCAAGAGGTCGTGCTATCATTCCTCATACATGCCAAAGGCTGTTGTCACATTCGTCCTGAGCACAGTTCTGCCTCTGGAGTGACAGCTTTACATCCTCTCTCCATGCAAACTGACACGAATCCTATTTAGCTGTATTAAGATTAAATGAGCTGAGTTGGGAAGGATCCAAATCCAGCCTCAGTCTAAAGCAGACAGAGTGAACAGTGTGTTTTACTAAAATAGCCTCTGCAAAATTCCTCTTTTCAATTTACAATAAACTGGCAGTTAGCCCCACTGAACAGCAGATTAAATAAGAAAAAGGCTCATATTTACAAAGTATTCACACAGAGTCTGGGCCATAAATCCCAGCCAGTAGGTCACATCTCAGAAGTCTTTACAGTACTACTGTCCTTCCCCAGTGGATGGTGGGTTACACCATCCACCTTTGTTATTCACTGGCTACTCGGCTAAGAAACAAAGAAAAATCACCATCTCTGAGGGAATACAAACCTAGCACTGCCAAGCAAAAGGATAAACACAGCTGTATTTTTTTAAGAGATTAAAGAGTTTTTGTACACCTATCCATGGCTTCCAGTGCGACTTAGTCCTAAACCAGGATTTCAGATTATTCTAACCAGGATATTTCAAGAAAGCACTCTGTAATTAGCAAACGGCTAACAAGGCAGAAAGAGATTATTCACACACAACCTTTTATATCCATACTTTATAAATTATATATTTGCTTCTGCAGTTACACAAGGGCCCTCTCAGTTAGATGTTATTACATGCAGCAATATATCACCTCCTACTGATGAAATACAACCAGAGAGACTGAAGATTTATCAGTTCTTAGGACTGAGCACAGTTTGGTTTTGGAGTGTTTTTGTCTTTTGTTGGGTTGGCTTTTTTTTTCGGTAGGTTTATAGAAACTGCTATGTAAGTTAACCTAAATGCTTTAAAAAAAAGTTCAACTAACTTTAACGTTATGGTGATAAAACATCAATTACTTATTACCAAAGATAAGCTTGTTTGCTCTTATTTCACATTTCATTTAAGCGAGCTAATACTCACACAAGTCCTTCACTGCATTGCAATTTAAGAAATATTGCCTCTATTGAAAATAGATAGTAACAACAATCTGTCCTGATTATGCTCTTCAAAGTTCAAAAGTGCGTCCGCTCCAACGACTGCTCAAAGCTCCGCATTAGGCACTTGGCTCCCCAAGGGAATTACCGTCTCTAACCGGCACAGTAGCTGCAGACTTTAAAATAAAACAAACAAACCCACGAGAAGGTCGGAGGAGGAGGCGGTGAGGAGGTGGTAGTGTCAAGAGAAAGAAGGAGGGATAAAAAGACCGTTCAATTGAAAAAAAAAAAAAAATCCAACCAAAAAAGGAAACAGGTCTTCGATAACGGCTGGTAAAGACCAGTGTGGAGAACTTTTATTAAGAGTCCCTAGCATTTAGTTTTTAGATCGCAAAACAAGGAGGGAACAAGCTTTTTCCTATGTTTACAGATGCATACATGCGTCCTGTAGATAAATGCAGAGGCCACAAGCATACTAAATGGCAGCCGGCGCAGTTGTATCATCTCTCGTTAAGCGGGAGCGTGATGAAACCTCTTCTTTCGAGAGTTACTCGGCAGCTCTGTGCATGTCTGGCACGGAAGCGCTACAAGACGGAGCAATCCACCGCCTGATCTCTGGAGCACAGAGATCCGGGGCTCCGCGCTCCCTTTCCCGGTGGCGGGACGGCGAGGAGATCC
>NW_005054316.1:5998009-5999363 GCF_000277835.1 Geospiza fortis | reverse complement strand
GGGCCTGTGTGGCCCCTCCGAGCACGGCCCCCGCCCCGCCGGAGACCCCCGGCCCCGTCGCCTTGTCCTGCCCTGCCCTGCACTGCCCTGCCCTGCACCTGCCGGGGCCGCGCTGGGGTCGGCGCCTCCCAAGCCGGTGGATGGCACGGGGAAAGCGTTCGTCCGGCACAGAGGTGATGCCTTAGGGATGGCCTGTAATAGTTGCTGTGTTTCTTGAAGTGCGAGGTCAGAAAATATGATTACTTAACAAAACACAGGCTTGCTTTGTGTAGTAAAGCATATTTTCTGCAATGTCAGCAAAAGAGAAAACTTTGAAAATCCATCTAAGCTCAGAAACTGTAGAGTATACTTCAGGTGGTTCTGACTTTTCATAAAGCTCAAAAAAGTTCATGCAAGTAGAGTAACAATTGATAAACACACACAGAATAACAAAATTTGTCTCTGCCCCTTGTTCCTTCTCCCTCCTCACCCATGAATGTAATGCACTTCTGTGGATAGTGTCTGCCAGGAGCTGCTGGCCTTCCACTGCATCTCCTTGCTTGGCTGGTCACAAGAGCACGTTGATTTACATAGTCATGGGCAACGAACAGCCTGTAGGACACAGCTCTTCCCCTGTGCCAGCAATGGCACGTAGTTGAGCTCTGAGATTGAGGAAATTGAGCAGCCTGTCCCCAAGTCGCTGTCTGCAACATCCCACTTCAACCACTGTCTATCTGTTTGGCATAGGACATAGGATGGGAACAAGGAGGCACAGAACAAGGAGAATAACACCCACTACATGGAAAATATATAGGGCAGGAGAGAGCCTGGGAAATATCAAGGGATGGTGACAAAAAGGATAGCCCAAACAATACAAGTCTTGCTTTGGCAGAGTTCCAAATGGTGTCTTCCCCCACAGAGTCCACCAAGCAGCACTTGGTTGTGCCACATTTAAATAAAAGAATCGTTACTATGTCAGGTCTGTGAAAGAAAGGGGAGGGGAACCCAGCTGGAGGCTGAGAGAATTTATGGTAATATTCCTTTCCTGTTGCATGATCCTCAGAGATTGGAGGTGGCTTTAGCATCAAAACAGCCATGGGGGTGGTAGCTTGCAACAGCAGGTGAGAAGAAATAGTCTAAGAGAACAGCTTCCAAGAAAAGGGCCGTGGGATCAAACATCCTTGGGAAACAGATATGGCCTCCATTTTCAGTTGAAACAATTCCACTGAGATTTACTTGGGTCAGGTTAATTTAACAAAATAAGCTGACACTCAGTTGGATTGGGTTAATTTAACAAATATATGATTTGTGAAGACACTTTCTATGCTCTTCCGGTAAGCAATAAGTTTATGGTGGGATTCATGCTTTATTCAGC
>NW_005054316.1:5987305-5997999 GCF_000277835.1 Geospiza fortis | reverse complement strand
TTAACACAGTGTTTTGGGTAGGCTGCCAAGCACAAGGAACAACTGTTCCAAGTAAGAAATGCTGTAAGAACCCAGCTTCTGCAGCTGTCACTCAGAACCCTAAGTGACATTCTTAGATATTTTGGGGGGGACTATTTTTGGGGGGAAAAGGATAGAGATGAGATATTTTCATGCCATAGTTTTAAAATCCAGATTTTCCTGTGACTGGAAACAGAAAAGTCAAAACAAGTGTGTGTGTCTGCATCCTCTTGAAACAAAGCATTGCACAGATCTAATGAGAAAACCATTTCCATTCTGTGAGACTTTCATTCCCAAAATCCTTTCCTGTCCATAGCTCAACACGGGCTCAGAGACCATCACCCTGGGGTTTCATGTTGAAGAAACTCTATGTCAGAGAGATGTCTCATTTAATATTTAGTCAGGTAAGTATTTGTTTCCATATGTTAGTTACATATCCAAACTTAAACCCCTGTTTTTGTTGGGTTTTTGTTGTTTTGGTTTGTTTTTTCCTAACACTTACCATTGCTTCCTAAACACACAAACCTAGGGGCAAAAGGAATTTAGGTGACTAATAATTAAGTGTGGCAACGTACAATCTCTAGGTTCCTGTTTGCCACAGCACATAAACTTGTGCCATTCTCCCACAGACACCTGCAATCCATGGGGAAAGGTAGATACCTCAATGGCATCCATAACTACCAGCTTGCCCAATACCACTCCACCCAAAACCAGCCACTGTGAACACACTGAGCTTACACAGGGAGAATTGTCTTCAGTGGAAGGAACCAGAACAATTGCCAGCTTGGAGTGTTTGTTAGACACCCTTTGCTTCCTTCCTGGGCTTTTGCCTCGTGCTAGGTGTGTTTTCAAACCCTCTTGCCTGCAGAGCTCCATACCTTATTGAAGACTTGGCTAGGTATGTGTCTTTGTGACAGTACAAAGCTCTCTTCTGCAGCTGGGTCACTCAGCTCCTTCCTTTTTATTTCTCTCCCCATCTCCCCCCTAGAAGTATGGGAAC
The DNA here is from genome assembly GCF_000277835.1 of Geospiza fortis. Classification (NCBI taxonomy): domain Eukaryota; kingdom Metazoa; phylum Chordata; class Aves; order Passeriformes; family Thraupidae; genus Geospiza; species Geospiza fortis. The sequence continues at coordinate 5,996,981 of NW_005054316.1, read as the reverse complement.
GTATATAATGCAAGACCCTTCTTCCCCTTTATACAGAAGCCTTCTCATCCTTTCCAGACACAAACCAGTTCCCCTCTGCTCCAGAGTGGGGATAAAAGCCCTCAGTTCTCTGGATTTCCTGAGAGTGCCCTGAAAATCAGTATATTGAATTTTGAGAGTATGGACGTTGTGTATAATACTGATAAGCATTGTCTAAGAATCCTTAGAGACTGGATCCCCTTTGGAGTGTGAGTGAGGGAATACTGGAGAAGGCATGACATTGGCACAAAACAATCAACCCACGTCTAGACATCCTGGGGCAGAAGTACAAATATAGAAAAAACAGATAAAAATATGCAATCTGGGGAAAATTCTACACTGAAACTCTATGGAACTTGGTTACTTCTAGATTTAGGCATTAGCTAAGCAAGAGAGAGCTTTTATGGCCACCCTAACAACATCAGCTTCGGTCAGACCTCACAATTAAGCATAAGACCCAAATCAAAATGAAGCCTTTAAGTCACAGGATTAAGATCTGCTCTGATCCAGCACTTACTCTTAACCTGCTTTATTAAGAGGATAGCATTACCAACCATTTACAGGAATTAATAAGGCAGAGGAGGTGACGAAAGAATCCCGATTGCTCAGCAGGTCAGTAGCAGAACCCAGTTTCTGTCTTCTTCCCTGTAACAGTTCCTGTGACTTACTGACCCCTAACCAGACTGTGTCATCCTCATCAAGTCTGCCTTCCCTGTTTTAGAGAGAAGACCAATTTGATTTTCCTGTTATACTTTAAGCTGTAAGAACATTTAAACTTGATGTGGATCATTTATGAATTCCAAGTACTTGCCTGGGTTTGCTCAAGCAAGTCCTATTGCTAAAAAGTGGCATTTGCTTAACAGGCTTCATGCCAGCCAATTTTTAGTCAACATAAGACTTCGTAAGTCAGATCATCCTGGAACTGGGAAACATGGAATCTTGTGCCCTAAATCCATCATTCTTTGTTGCTCATGCAGATTCAATAGTCTCATGAACAGACAGACCTAAACTCCTAAACTTTCTCTGAATAGAAAGCTTCATCTAGGTTAGGCAAGGCATAGCTGGAAGAGTTTTGCAGATTCTCTGCTGGTTTGTTTGCAGATTCTTTACTAACAAAAACCTATAGTAGCAAACTCTGTCCTCTTGACGACTCATAGACTATGCATTTAGTACAGCAGCTAGAAGAAAGGACATTCATCAGAGTAGTTAATAGAAAGGATGCCAAATTCTGAGACATATATAGACATATATAGATTTAAGGAGATTTGCTGTCATGTAGGACAGTCAAGAGTCTTTGATTTTCTTTGTGAACTGAAACAGCTGTAAAAGGAAAAAGAACCACATGGGATTACTGACAATAGTTTCTTTCTCATTGTGCATAACTGAATAAGCAGCTTATTACCCATTGCACATTCTGAAATTTTGGCATTATAATGCCTGAAATGTCAGACTTCAGGAAGAGCGACCAAGGACATGGTGAGTCGTAGTTCTGCACTAAGAGCTACTTCCCCACTACCCACACTGAGCTTACAGAGAACCTGACAGAATGAGGTCACAGTGGACCAGCATCTATTGGCAAAGCCTCTTGAGACATTCTCTGGGTTTCTTATGAAGGGAATAAATGGTGTAAAAGAGTGCAAGGCTCGTGCCTCATTTTTGCTTGTTCCTACGAGAAGCTGCTGCCAAGTTCTGTTGCTTGTTGTTCCTACATGAAAAGCTGCTGTTGCCGGGTTGTTTGTTGTTTTGCTATTTTTTTTTTCAGTAAGCATAGATTGGGTTTTTTTTTTCCTGCACCAACAAGAGGTTAGGTGCATTCAGGCCTGGAAATAAACCTAATTCAATGATCCAATGGTTACATGCTGGGAGATCCTTATTTTTGCCATCCTAATTGATGATCCTAATCATCAATTTGTCTTCCAGCAGCATCTCCAAATAGTCCTTGGGATTATTTGACTCTTTGATTGACCATCATGGAGCCCTACGAGGAGAAAAGTATATATGATGAAATTTATGAAGGATTATTTTAAAATGCAAGAAGGAAAAATAATCAGACAAGACTTCAGGCTTTTATCTGGTTTGTTCTTACCCATCAAAAAAGGAGAGAAAAACTTAAAGGGGATTACTTCAATAAGTTTTAAGAAGTCCTAAACGCAGTTTGCTTTCAGTTCCAATGAGAGTTTTCTTAGTAACCTCTCTAGCAACACATTCTTCTTGCACAGGAAACTTTCACAGGGAGTGATGCAAAGTGTGCAATAAAATCTTCTTTTCAACTGAAACAAAATATAATTTGGCATTTACATTTTGTGTACACTGAGATTGAGAAATTATTTGCAATGGACGGGGAAGGCAAGACTTAGTAGGTATAATACAGATAAAATATTACTCAAAGTAAAGGCAGGTTTAAACATGAAAGTGACCAGGGAAGGAAAGTCTATGGTAATCATCTTTGTAACTGAAATCCACAATGAATTATTGATTTACCAACAAATAAACAAATAGAAAATGCACTGAAAGTTTTCTGAATCTACTGAATGAGAACAATCATGTCACAAACCATTGTTTAAAAATGTGTGAAATGACGAATGAAGTTCATGACATACTGAATTTGCAGAGATTACACCACATGTGTAAATCCAGCCATGTTTGTCCAAGGCTCAAAGCAAATGGAAACTAGGGCCAACACAGCTTTTACGTCTTAAAATGAAATTATGATCTTAATGCCTATGATAAGAAAGGAAAGAGGAAGGGAGTTCCCCTGGTTAAGTAATCTCTATTTCACCTTGATATCTTCCTTTGTGCTTTCTATTTGAAATCTGATTAAAAGCAGAGCTGAGTGCCATATACTGCAAATACCCCCTGCACATCCAAGCACTTTCTATGGGACCAGCTCTTTTAGTGGCACTTTCTTCTTTTTTCTTTTTTTTTTTTTTTGCTGGTGTTGGTTTTGTTGTTTTTTTTTTTTTTATTTGGCTGGTTTTGCTTTTTAACATTAAAGTAGAGATATGTTAAGATGGTGCTGACAAAAACTGCATGTCAAATAACATTAACTAGCTTAGTTCATGTGCTTTGTAGACAGAGCACAGATCTGTGTTTAGGGCGGGTTACAGTGGTAAGGTAAGTGGAGGCAAAACAAATGCCCACTGGTTGATAGAGGGAAGAATAGTTCATAGTCTACGTACAGTTGTTATTTTTATTCCAAGTTGTTTTATAATTACATATATTGCTGGCATTTGTATTGCTGTCACTGTGGGAATGAGGATGCAAGGGTTCAAAACCACAAGTAATAAGCTATTTCAAATTAACTAAGAGTGCCCAAACTCAGAATTTCAGGGCTAAGAGTGCAAAGTTCAATGTACAACTTATAGACAGGGTACCTTTTCTTTTCCTGTGATATGATACTGACTCATACCTTTTAAAATCAGTTTTAAAGTCACACTGTTTGACTTTCAGCATAAACTAAACTCTGGAGTTTCACCTGGTGATTCTCAAATCCAGTGTGTAACATTAGAAAGGCCTTAAACCCCAGTCTCAAGACTGAATGGCAGTGATTCTACCTCCTGATCAGTTCTCTCCAGAGCCAAGTGCTCTTTCAGTGTGAGCTTTGCAAGTTGTTTGCATTGACTGGTACTTATATTTCTCATTCAATTTCAGAAGCTGCATTACCTATAAGGCAATTCACAGTTAAATACTCAGCAAAAATAAAACATCTAGCATGGCTCTTGCCTTGGTTAAGTCAGTAATATAAGCTGAGCATTACTGTGCAATTTGGTGCCAGACCATTTTCTCATATTTTTCTCTAATCGAAACAGAATAAAATTTTGATGCAGAGGTTACTAGGTAAAGTTCAGAAGTCCCAAATATCACTCTAGCCTATTCTGCCATTCAGGACTAGCTCTTTCAGATATCTCCTCATATTTTGCCTAGCCTGATTTAAGTGCTCTGTGCTACAAGGCTCTCTCCCTTTGAACATTAGAGATCAGGTTTATTTTTTAGTGCAAGACGAGTGAACCTTTTGTAGTGTAACACTGGTGAAAGACTGCATCTAATAGCAAGAGAAACAGAAAATATGCAATATTAGGGATGCAGTTTATTACTGGTCCATACATGATCTCTCCTGCTCTGCATCACTTGTGTCTGCTGCAGACATGAACATTTCCAAGTGCCATTAGGAGATGAAGTTGTTTGTTCTCTCCTCAGACTGCAGCTTCCCAACAGCAGTGCAAGCTGCACAGGGAGCTCTCAGTACTGAGTAAGGAGAGCATATATTAATGGAGATTCTTCACACAGATAAAGGAGAGTAGTTTTGACCTCAGTGTATCATGAGTAAGACACCAAGCTGGAGTCTGAAGTACAAGTATCCACCTGTCTCTTGGGAAATCCTCTGTTTGCTCTGTGATAACAATAATGCTGAAAGCAGGCGGGCACTGATGAAGACGTAAGACCAAGTACAAGGGAGGTACAAGCAGGGTGACATTTCTAAACAAAGCAGAACACTGCCTACTTTCACCAGACCTGAATTTTAACTCTGACAGTTTGCAAGGGCTTACCTGGAACTGTACCTCAATGAAATATTCATTAGTGAGAAAAAAATTGTGTTTCATAGCAAACAGCTCATACACAATTTACAAATGGCTACATATATCCTTAATTGGTTTTCAACCACCCTGCTAAACGCTGAGGGCAAACTAAATCCATTTTATGTCAAGGCTGCAGATACACAGTCACCTTATCTAATCAGCCCCAGCTGCCTTAAAGGCAGTAACTCAGAAACAAAGAGGCTACCAAACCAAATAACTTCTGTGAGGCCTTGCTGGAGGAGAAGGGGATCAGGTTGATTACTGTTCACCTGCCACACTGAGGCATGCAGGTAACCTGAAACAAAGGGAGTTTTCAGTGCTTCCCAATGACACACCTACCCTGTGAAGTAATTACCTCTGACGCATGACACAAAAGGTAAACAACAAGTCTTGTAGCATGTTGGCTAGCAACTCACCAAAACACTTTGGAAAACATCAGTGTGCCTCCTTTAAAACACTGGATGAATTTCACTTGTTTACAGCAGGTAACTCAGGACCTAGGTATTTACTGAGTAGCACTCAAGCCTTCAAAATAAAGCTGACATGCTGCCTTGGATGTAACCAGGATGTCAAACAGACTTGATTTGTTCCTAGGAAGAACACAGCTCAGCAGTTCATTTATTTAATAAGCCAGTTATCTTGTATGGGTGGCATGATGAATTCTTTGGTCTCTATTAATAAAAGAGAAATGTCAAGATGAGAGGGGAAAATCTGTCATATGTAACCTTATGAACACCTTCTGTGCTATGGTTTCATTTTTGTGATGTCTCAGCATTTGCCAGCAGCATCTTTGGAGCTGTTTTTACCTTCAAGTGCTTCCAGTGTGGGAGGAGAAGGGTGAGGTGCTGCTGGACTCCAGAAGTAGGGTGTTGTGTCCCTCCACCTGGTATCAGTTGAGCGTGAGGATTAGGTGACTCCAGAGCTGGTGCTTCATGAGCTAATTGTTCAGTATGTTTAATTATCTTGGAATGGTAAAAACGTTGTTGCAGCAATCAGAAATGGAGTTTCTGTATCCAAGAAGGCTGGCTGGTTTTCCTACCCATGCTATTTGGCCTTATGGACCTTGCTTTTTGGCCTTATGGACTTTGCTTTGGGTAATTTGGTACAGACATATATCCATTAAAATCTTCATAGTCGTACCTTGGATCATCTCCAAAGCCAGGCCCTGTTTGTTCCTGAGTGAGACCAGGAGCACAAGAACTGGGAACACCTTGTAGTCCTGGATGAAGCATATTGTCCCTAAGGCACGCTACGCTGTTACATGTGACATTTTCCTGGGAGAAAGTGGGTTGTCCTTTGTTGTTCTCCCTGGCTGTGTTCTGCCTGCCATGGCAGATGTAGAGGGAGGGGGAAGTACAGCATCAAGCTGTGGCCTCCTTTTGCAGCATTCTGATGTAGGGCCATTGCTGTGAGCACTGGGGCTGCTGTCACAGTAAGGGCTGTGCCAGGTATCAAGGCCTCTTTGTGACCCAGCATGTTGGAGTGCCCAGAGCAGACTCACTTCAGTGTCTCAGTGCTCTGGATTGAGGGATGCAAGTGGCTTCTTGCCTGCCACCCATAGGGAATGTGGTCTTCGAGCCCTGTTTGAGAAAGCCTGCAAGAAGGGCTCAGCTGTCTCCATGTCTGCATGGCAGTGGTTTCCCTGCCCAGCCCTGCATGGCTGCTCTGCCAGGCAGGACAGCAGCACAGAATGGGAAAGCTGAGAGGTCTGGCCACCGGCCTGGTTTCCCTTTACCTGTTTGACATGATGAGGCAGCAAAACACCAAAAGGGCCTTAGAGATGACAGGAATACAGGGTGTGCATGTACAGCTGATTCACAGGGTGGAGTAACAGCTGGACACACTGGCAAAGCAAGACACTGGTCTCACAGGTGGAGACTCTCGTAGAGAAGATGTGCCTGGGAGGGTTCAGGAACCTCCTGGAGAACTGCACCTAACGTGCTCCCAGAAAGTCACGTGGACAGGACTAACAAAAGCACTTCACACAGTTTATTTCTCCCCAAGTGCAATCATCTCTAACAACACACAATCTTTTCCCTTTGTGTTTGAAGTTATGGGTACTCTCCTGATCCCACAAGCAAGAAATCTAACAGCAAGGAATAATCTCCTAATGTATTATCTTTCCAGATATCTAAGTGTACTCCTTCCCTGCATTCCTCTCAATGCCCTCCACCCCTGTCGCCTGAAATAACTGCTCACTCATCACTAAAGTTTAGCCATGTTGTGCTGTACAAATCCAGAGAGATAAGAAACAATATTCTTGAGATAACAGCACAGAGCATTGCACAATGTTCTTTCTTGTCTCAGAGTTCAGTCTGCACCCTTAGTTAAAAAAAAAAGGAATGTCAAAGCAAAAAACCAACCCCTCTTTACAGAAATTGCCTTAAAATGCACTGTGCAGTATAGTTAGTGCAGTGCTAAGGACATTTGAAATAGTGGTGTTGTTTCAAGTAAGATTGTGGCCACCATTTTCCCCATGGTTTCCAATGTGTAGTATTTGAAACGATGTCTTTTTCTGTGCTTCAAGTAGCAATTAAGTATTGTGTTTCAAATGCCACCACACATCAATGGTGAGTAAATAATGGTTTAAATAAGAACTAAAAAAAAGGTTTGTTTGCTTTTGCAGGTGTTAAATTGCAGCAGGACAATCTAACTCAAACAAAGTCCTAAACAAAAGTTACTGGAATTCCTAACTGACAACCTGAGTTTCATGTTAGACAAGGCAGATAATCAAAATAATCTCTGCTGCCTCTAAAATCTCTAACCACTGATTCTTATTGTGGCTGTAAATTTCTGAGATTGAATTTTTTAACTTTAGTCAAAACAATTTTGTTTAAATTGCTATTGCATGGGAAAATGATTGCAGAAACTGCACGGGGTTAAAAGATTTATTTTGTAATGACTATCCTTCAATAAATCCAAGCAGTAAAACTCCCACTGAGAAGTACATGCAAGATTTAAATGTGGATTTAAGTTTTTTTCTTGTTCTTTTGGTAACTTGCTTATTTCTCCCTTGAGAAGAAATGTATCCAGTACCCCGATGGATTCAAACTTACATCCTGTAAGCTATCACAGAATATCAGGAAAAATAGTAGGAAAAAGGTAATTGAATAATTTTAGACACAGTAATTTATTCTGTGTAACTCTTTTATGGTAAACTCAGCTGCAGTGAAACCCTGCTTGTGGAGAAGAGAATGAAAGCTGGAGGTTGTTTCAATGTGAGCTAGTGCTGCCTGTAAGTGAGCCCCTTTCCCCAGGACTCAAGCTTGCAATCCTGCCAGAGCCCTTCTGCCAAGACAGTGGGACCAGGCCTGTAACTGAGAGGTTTGGTGGAGAAAATTCCATGACTTCACTATGACAGGCTTCCATGGTAATTCTTAATTGGTTACTTTAGATTAGCCTCTCAGCCAACCCTTGTTAATGTAAAATGATAACATTGAACTATGTTCATGGTTTAAGCATAATCCAAAGATCTGCATGAAGTGCACAGGGACAAAGTCAGAAATTATTTTGCATTTGTGTGAGGACAGAATCAGACTGATTCTGTCAACCCAATCACAGGATCACAGCAATCCAGCTGTTTATGGGCTTTATCAAACACCAGATTAAGAATCCATGTCTGTGCCAGTCATCTGTTAACAGCCTGATTCTGCTGCTTTTAGCCATGGTGCTATTACCTGATTTCTTATGCAATCTTATTTAAACATGTGTACAGGTGGAAGAGGTGAGTTCTATGTTTCTAAGAAGACTTGAGATGACATGAATGGAACAAGTTAGTTCAGCAATTACAAAAATCAGAGGTAATTGGGGAAAATTGAAATGGCCTTGGTCAGTACACTTGTTTGTCTTCAACTCAAACTAAATGCCTATGCCTGTTTTTTGTCCCAGACAGAGACAGAAGAGAAAGTCTTTAAAATAATGGATTCCTTTTAATCTGATAAGTAACGTAACGATTCTCAGGCTGGCTCCAGGTGTTCTGGGCTAGAAACAGGCTGCTGTAGGTTGTGCCAGGGCCTTCACTAGAGCATGTGTGCAGGGCAGTACATGCAGGATGCAAAAGAACATGCTACAGCAGTCAGTAAACTTTACATTATCCTAAAAGTATAACAAGTTGGTTTAACTATTCTTCATGTCTTTTTTTTTCATTAATCAGTAATATTCAGTTAATACAGCAGTGAGTAGAATGTACCCACAGATCTATCCTATAAAGGAAGTAATTTACTGTCTGCTTTACAACAGTGTTGTGTAAACACTTGAGATGCATTGAGTACTGTATTTCTGTGGGAGTAGTGGCACATTCGGGCGAGCAAACACAACACTTTAGAGAAAATCAAGCACTTTCAGCCCTGCCCCAGACTACACGGCTACCAGCCTGCAACAATGTAAAAATAAATCAATGTTACTAATTAAAAAGACTGAGGAAGTGAAAATTACCCCAGCTCTTTAAAATTCAATGTTTGTCTTCGTTCCACAGCACTTCTGCTCAGTGCAGCTTGAATACAGCATTAGAGAGACCCTGGTCTTACCCCAAACACTCCTGGATTTCATTCAGTCAGGGTCAGGCCCAGGATGGGTACTTGAACTGAGGAGGTGAGGAAGGAAGCCCAAGGGACAATTATTACTTCCCCTCATCAAGGTGGTTTCTTACAAATGCCTTAAAATACTCTTCAAAGTTAGAAATATTAATAAATAAATAATTCCACAACCCCGGTATTGTCCTGTTACAACTACCTCTGTATGAGAAGGCGATCTAGATTGCTCTGTTCTTGATCCCTCAAATCACAGTTCAGGTTTCAAATGTCATTATTCAATTGTTTCTTTCTTGACAGATGTAATGCTGTTTCTCACAGTGCAGCTTCACTGCTGAACAGCAAATGGAACTGACTCACATGGATGATCTGCAGGATCCTCCTCGGATTTGCAGCATTCCCATGCCTTAACATGCATATCTAAACTGTCTCTGGGACCTAGTGGTGTGTTGTACCTCACTGTGAGGCTGCTGACTTCAGCCTTGCTGGCATTCTCCAGGATTCAGTGAAATGACAAGACTTGTTTAACCCTGTGCATGTCTTGCTGAACTG
>NW_005054316.1:5983245-5987295 GCF_000277835.1 Geospiza fortis | reverse complement strand
GCTCAAGGATAATAGTTGACTAATGAGTTCAGGGAGAGCTGATGGACAACTTATAGTGACTGTGATCTTCAGTTCAGCTAATTTACATCCTTAACATTTTTAGAATTTCAGCATGGTGTCTGTACATCAGAAGTCACCGTGGCATACATACTGCCCTGTTTTCTTGCAGACACAGGAGCTTCAAATTCTTACTCTCAACCCTCCTACATTCCAATGCAATTCCTTTCCTTAAGGAGCATGCACCCAAAATGACCTCGTGTTCCATTCTGCAAAATGGTGCACTGTTTCCCTGAATGTTGGAGCTCACGTTTGCACAACAAAAGTTGCAATTATTTTTCTATGCAGCAATATTTGCAACAAGACAGGCTTTGAAAACATATCTTTGGCCTCTCATTAGGCTGACAAGAATTTGGTCAGCCTGGTAAGAAATCTTTTGCATATGGCAAATTAATTTTATTGAAGCACCCTTTTACATTAGTCTTTTAAAAGAGCCTTCTGAATGCAAAGGCACATACTACTCCTCAGTCTGCCCTTCCCTGTGCTTTACAAATTTCTTTTTATTAATGAGGCAGGTAGAATCTGACTTCGTGCAATTGGTCATGACATTGTGTTAACAACTGTAATATAAAATTAGCTCCTTTCATGACTATAACATCATTTCCAAACTTCCCTCCATCACATGCTGTCCCTTATTTGTTACAGTTCGTTCTTTGTCATTCTGGAGTCTCAGAAAACTGTGTCCTGTGCACTACACAGCTGACCAAGGCTCTGGCAAAGCAGAAACTGGATCTATCTAATCATTAAGCACTACTCAGCCTCTTGCCCCCACAGCAGATGAGATTCAGTGAGCACAAAACCTCACTGACATTCCCTGATGATACCTTTGATTTGTGGTGGTGGCAAAACTGCTTGTCCCAGTAACCTACAATTACTACATTTAAGTGATAAAACTCACACAAATCAACATCTCCACCAACGATGCAGTTTCACTATTTTAATGTTGCAGAACTACTTGGATTTTACTTTTGGCACAGGTTTGGATTTAATTCCCAGTTAAGTCAATGGGAACTTCAAGAATCCTCCTCTTTGCTACAGTGATAGGAAATAAGCCCAGCAGTCAAGGTTTATTCTCCAAATATTAGCAGAAATGCTCTGCTTATCAGGCAGTTGATACTGTTAGCTCAAAGGCAATAAAATCTTTGCATCCAAACACAAGCTTTTGTTAGATCTTAGTTGACAGACGGATTTATAAGTTGATAATACAATCTTGAATTTCTTCTTAAACTTTGTTAAATTGAAGCCTTTGGGAAGTGTGGGTCTTCCCAAAATAGCTCTTTGAAGAACAATACTGAAATTGTGATGCCAGTGAACTTTAACTTTCCAAACATTGTAAAGTGTCATTAAAAGACTATTATAAAACTGGAAACTAGTTTTATTTTCGTTTGGATAAAACAACTGAAGACACATGGACAAGGGCAGAGCTAACCAGATATGAGGTGGATCTCTACTAAAACTGCAAACTTAACTTTCTGCTGCCTTCTAAGCTTTTTCCCCAGTAAAGACAACTCAGCAGTGGGCTCTGTAAAAGATTCCATGGACTTTTATGTGCCAAGGGCAGGTCCTCAAGCACTGGGAAATTCCTGAAAAGGCTCTCATAGACTACAATGGACTTTTAATCCAGCTCTGAATGTGAGCATGAAGAAATTCCCCAATTTCAATTTCTAGATATGGTATCAGTGGTGGAAGTGCCCAACTTTGTGAAATGTGTCATTTCATAGTAAGCTGCTGTGTATGGCTCGGTAGTGGTCCCAGTGTGGCAGCTTGGGAACACTTTAGAACAGTACATGTTAATTCCTGAGTGAACAGCTTTTTGGAAGTAGATTTTCTTTTAATGAATTAATGAACAGCAGCTCTTGGGAGGAATGCATTTCTCTTTCTTTCAACAGTGCTTCATGTGTAGAACAAACACACATAATTTGTGCCTGTACAAGAACGATACACTTCTAAATATATGGACAAAAGACATAGCCAAGATTGTTCTTAAGACATTACAAAGCACTGCCAGGCAAACAGTAGCATAATCTTTAGTTTAAACAGTTCAGTACACCTGGAAATAACTTTAAAGCCATAACATAAATGGGTTCTGAAACCCTACAACGGGACATGGACAAACAGAAACAGCTTCTGCAAAGTTTATGTATTGCACTCTACTTGCCAGAAATGTAGTCTACTTGCCAGAAATGTAGTCTAAGTCAGGAAAAGGTGTGAACCAAATTGTTCAAAGTGCAACTAATTGATTATTTACTATAGCTACTAGCAGACAAGGAATGTAAAATGTCATTCCCGGTCTGTGTGCTTAGCATGTGACAGACCTGTGATCTGGCAGAAGCTGCCCAGGAGTCTTTTGGCTCAGGCTCCAGATTAACACAGATCTTGCCTGCGCAGACAAAATCCCGTGGGTGATGAAGGGCTTACACAAATGACTATTTCAGGGCTATGCCAATATGTTGCTACTTTTCCAACCTGTATTTCTCCGAGAAGACGCTGGGAGCATTTTTTTCTACTGGCTGTAGAAAACTGGGGATTTCGGACACCCAGCTCCATGTGGCTTGATTTCTACATTCTTCTGAGAGTTACTTCAGGGATGATGACTCCTGTAAAACTCAAGGAAGGCAATTTGCACTGCTTGTTCTGTCCCATGCTACATTTGCCAAGCCAATAATTGCACCTTTCCTGAAGCACTGTCTTAGCTGAACAGTTTGGTGGACTGGAGAAACTTCCACATTCATGTAACAATACTGGGCAGTTGGACCTTGACACTACTTACTGTGGAGCTCTTCAATCACATGAAATGGCAGTCTGCTCTTTCACCTCTCCTTGTGGAGTTTTCTGACTCTCCTCTCATGTGTGCACTGATGTATCCACCAGGCCTGGAGACTTGAGGGACTGCAGCTGCCAAAAATCGTGTATCCTACACATCATCACACACTGTCTGTATAAATAGAGCATGGAAGTCACACATGGCTTTTATGAGTAAGGTGTTCTGGTAGCTATTTTTGAATGGCACTGAGTCCTAGAACCATTCAGCCCATTTGCTAAATGTTTACAAAGCACTCATGCTATATGCAAAAAAAAAAATAAAAAAAAAATCTGCAATGACCTGAGCCATCGGACTCTGTGCCATCTGTCATGGAGGACTGGGAATGTGAGGATGCTCCCATCTAGAGCTCCAAAACAGCAAAACTGAATTAAGGTATTTTAAGGTCCAGAAAAGGGCAACGAAGCCGGTGAAGGGTCTGCAACACAAGTCCCATGAGGAATGGCTGAGGGAGGTGGCGTTGTTTAGCCTGGAGAAGATGAGGCTCAGAGGAGGCCTTATCGCTCACTATGATTCCCTGAAAGGAGGTTGTAGCCAGGTGAGTGTTGGCCTCTTCTCCCAGACCCTAGTGACAGGACAAGAGGACATAGTCTTAAACTGTGCCAGAGGAGGTTTAGGATGGACATTAGGAGGAATTTCTTCACAGAAGGGGTGATTAGACACTGGAATAGGCTGCCTAGGGAGGTTGGTGGAGTCACCATCCCTGGAGGCGTTTCAAGGAAAGACTGGATGTGGCACTTAGTGCCATGGTCTAGTTGACAAGGTGGTGTTCAGTCGCAGGCTGTGCTCAATGACCTCAGGGGTCTTTTCCAGCTTAGTTGATTCTGTGAAGGTAGCCCCTGCACCTAGAGATAGACCCAACCTGGCCGCTCCCTGCCCGTTCCTTGTGCTGCTGTCAGGGGTACCCAGGTGCCATGGCACACTTTCACAGTTAGACCAGCACCAAAGGCAGCTGTGCCTGGTGTCAGGGGTACCCAGGTAGCTGTGCCTGCTGTCACCGCTCCCTTGCACCCAGCTCTCATCACACTCACACCACACCTGAGCCCAGCTGCCCCTGCCAGCCTTTCAGCGCTGCGGTGCCCGACACAGGGACAAGCGACGGGCGGTGTTCTCTGCTCTGCAGGTCCCGCTAAGGATGCACGGCCTGAAGTGCGCCTCTGGCACCCTGCCTG
>NW_005054316.1:5964690-5982781 GCF_000277835.1 Geospiza fortis | reverse complement strand
GCCCTGGGGCAGGGTGTGGCGCTCTCGGGGCCCTTGGTGCCTGGTTTTGTCACTTTGTCCTCCCTTAAGGACTCGCTGGCTCTTCCTGCAGGTCTTGGTTCGTTCCTCCCTTCAAAGCGTGCGCTTCACCTGCCTCTGCAGCAACCGAGGGGAGCCGGTCCTGAAAAACCCAAAGCTGTCCTGGCAGCCGTGTCCTGGGTGTGCTTTTAAAACAGCATCTGTTTGAGACCTGAGACTGCCTGTTCCCAATGAAGGAAGCGGGCTGATAAAGCTTATCGCCTTGGCCCGAGCCCTTCCATCTCTCCTGCATTAGTCTGAGCGCTGGTGCCACGGGAGAAGGCTGCAGAGATAGCGCAGGGCCAGGCCCTCTCTGGGCAGGATGCTGCGGGGAGGACACAGGCCTGCCCTGCCTGCGGCTCACAGCTCCGGGGCTCCCCACCCGATACAGACACAATGAATGCATAAACCCAAAGCCACCCGTGGAAAAACCTAAGGTGGGATTTTCTTTTTATCCCCTTTCCAGCTGGGAAAGATAGGGACGCATCACCAGGAGGTAAGGAGAGCAGAACTGTGAAAACTGAAATGACTCAGAATGAAAGCAAGTAGTCTCCGATTTGAGGATGTGTGCCCTTTTTAAAAACAGTGTTAAAAATATACCAAGTTCCTGACTATATTCAAGACTGCAAGGGCTGTAAGTGCCATGGACTCCTTCCAAGATATGTCCCTACTTGCTTGAGCTGTGCTGGTTTTGTGGACATGCTCCCAACACGTGTTCTCAGTCTGCACTGTGCAATTGCACCTGTTCTCACCCTACTACTTGGACATAGTCCTTTGCTACTCTCAGATAAGGTATCTGCTGTAGGATCACTGGGTTTGGATTTGGGGTTGGGGTTTTTTTTTGTTTGGTTGGTTTTGTGGCTTTTTGCTTGTTTGTTTTTGGGTAGGTTTTTGGTGGCTTTTTTGCCTTTTTTTTTTTTTGTGAGACCTTGGTAAGATAATAAAGAATATGCATTTCCTGTTGGAGAAGAATATCTTACATAATTTTTATACACACACACGCACACATATATATGTATGATTGCATACAGCTGAGTTCTCTAAATAGGAAGTTTATTCTCTTAGTTTATTCTCTTTCTCTTGTTGCCACTGGATTCAAGGAGAGGTATTTACTGAAATGCTTAGCATAACAGCTGGGGAAGAAGAGTGATCATCAAATGAAACTATGAGGTGGCAGGTTCAGAAGAAGGTACCTCTTCACACAAAACAGATCTTGGAAGTTACTGCTACAGGACGTCAGGAAGCAGTTTAAAGAGCAATTAAGCATGATCACGGAAGAAAAATCTGCACAGGGATGTTCAGCACAAACAGCTCTGATTCAGGAACTCTTTGAGGTGCAAATCCTCATCCTGCGGAAGCATTTTGGGGAGCAGCCTCCCCTGTGCTCATGCTGTCATTCAGCAATTCCTGTTGGCTGCTCTGCCTATAGTCCTGGACTGGACTTGAAGTGCTGCTGTTCTGACCCAGCACAGTCATCCCTACATTTAACTGTCATTTCATTCAGCATGGGATTTTTCCACAATCTTTACTAAGTCATAGGCAGCAATTCTTGCAATAAATCTTTGTGACACAGAAATGCTCTTTCTTTATGTTCTGTACCTCTCTTGTTCTTTCCTGTCTGTTACTTCGATTGAGGGATGGAAGGTTGCTTCACTTTGTGTTTGTATAACACCACATTATCAAGCTGAGCGCTGGTCTGTGCCTGTATTTCCTAGTTAATTATTTGATATAAATAAATATTAATAATCTGTATTTCTGAAGGTGGCCACAAGCCAAAAGGCTGGCTGCTTGTTTAAACACTTGAAGTAAGAAACTGTGGAGCTCCAGTCCTCGTGTGCTGGCAGAATGAGACAGATGGGTCATTTGAGAAAGTGATTAAAATACCAGCAATACCTGCCTAAACAGTTACAAATTCCACACTCCACATCTGCAAGGGCTTGTATTTATTATCTAGGGCACAGGACCAGGCCTTGTGAGCCTGCTGACACTGAAGGGTGAGAGCAAGGATGAGGTGCCAGTGCTGTGGGGGGCTGACTGATGCTAGCCCCCCACCTCTGCCCTGAGCTGCCTGAGCCTGGCTGAGGGCCCATGGGCAGCTCCTGTTCCAGCCTTGCTGCTGGAAGAAGGTGGATTGCCACCTACACTTTCTGTTGAAGAGTCAGTTTGGGCGTATGAATATTTGCTGGTTTTTTTTTTTGGTTTGGTTTGGTTTGGTTTTTTGTTTCTGTTTTTTTTTTTTTTTTTGGTTGGTTTTTTTGTTGTTGTTGTTGTTTGTTATGTTTTGTTTTGTTTGTTTTTTTCCAAAAACAAGAGAAATTTTAGTGCTCAGGAGTGGAAGTGCCCTGAGATCATATGGAGAAAAGGAGCATGATCATTCCATGGTATTGAACAATATTCAGGCACAGGTCTCCTGAAAAAGATTCCTTTCCTGTCAAGGCTGTAGAACCTCTATAGACTCTCATGTGCTTTTCTAAACATAGTGGAAATCCAGTGTGTCAGTCATAAGGCAGGGGGGAATTACCCAAGGGAAGGCCGTTTCCCTAAGGAGAAGTGAAAAGAGGACCTCTTTCTGCTGAGGAGAATCCTTGCCATATGGATTGGATTTTATAGCAGTGTACGGCTCTTGGGTTGGAAGCACAACTTCCCATACTTACAAGGGTCCAGCTCAGGATGGATGTGGGCAAAAGCCAAGTGGTAGAGCTGTTGTTCTTCCTGTTTGTCTCACCTGTGTTCCCATTGCTCTGCTGATTGATGGCAGGTCAGCGAGAGGCTGCATATGGAATGGGAGACAGCAGCTGCTTGCAGAGATTGACCATGCAAGCCCATCCTGCTGGGAACTTATGTTTCTTTTATATGACTGCTGTCTGTTGCTGATAACCATGCAGATTGTGGCTTTAGCAGCCCCTCAGAGACAGCTGTTTCATGAGGATGAGGAGTTCTTCAAAAGCTGTTTAAACATGAAACTACCTTGGGCTTTGTATAGCGCTTTTCTCCAGAAGTGAGTTAGCATATACTGTAAATAAAGACAGTAAAACTAAATTTATTCTTTAGTTGGAGGACACAGGCCTGGAAGGGGTGGAATAAGGAGCTCAGTCCCACAGAACCAGCAACAGGCATTGGGCTTCAGCCCAAAAAAAGGGCTGCAGAACAATTATTCCACCCACCCCACACTCAACATACATTTATACCACATTGTCTGCACTGCCATAGCAACTGCCTGTACTTCCCAGTAACTTTTTAATGAACCTCAGACTGCTAGTAGGTGTCCAAAAGTCCCAAGTCTGAAGTCACACAGGAAGAATGGAGAGGTCAGGGGCATTGGCACTGAATCCCTGTGGTTGATGGGTTTTCCAGTCTCAAGTCCCACGCTGCTGTGGCACCTCCTAAGCTCATACAAAGTTCTCAGAGTACTAGGGAAGAGCTCTCCTGATTCCTGTGAGTTTCAGCTCCTGAGCAACACCTGACTTAGATTCCCTTTTAGTTTTTCTTCAGCTCTTCCAGTCCATTCCCACAGACACTGCTAAAGCCCTGTACTGTGTGCAAGGCTGGGCAGCTCCTGCAGCCCAGGCATGAGGTGTAGGTTGTTCCCACGGGGCAATTCATCAGCACTTCTGTAGGGACTGCAAGTCACCTGTGACTGGGATGGCAGGAGATCTTGTGTCTCAATAGCATTTGGAGGGCAGCATTGTTTTCTTGGAGTGGGGCAGTGGCTGAGACTCTTTGGAAGAGGAAATCGAATTGCCTAAAGGTACAGAGGTGGTGCCACACAGGCATAAGGAAAAAAATTTTTTTTTTTTAATTTTCCGGAAGAATGACTTATTTTTATTCACTGGTATGTCTCCAGACAGTGCTGATTTACAGGCACATATATAACATTTTCATTCAGTCTGTGTTTTCCACTAACCAGAACTAGACAGTGCCTATCATTTGGGCATTTATATACATGAAAATACATTAATTTGGATTTGTAATTTTTACATTTTAGTAAATTATATTTTTGCTCTTCATTTGGTGTGTCAAATCTGCCAGGGGACCTCAGGCACAAGCACTGTGCTGTAAGAAGAATGTTGGCAGAGGTGGCTCCCCAGCCCCATGGAGAGCATGGGGATCAGGTAAACTCATGCTGGAGCTTTCTCTTCTTCCTTAACCTTTGGCCATATGAGGGTTTGGGCAGGCAGCTTGCAAGGTAGGTCACCCTGGAGTAACCTCACTTCTCCAGCCTCAGGACATTCACTTGCCTCTGCTGCCCAGCAGAGAGCCCAGGGCCAGCTGTCACCTGTCAGGCACAACTCTTGTACCCTTTGGTACCCCCAGCTCCCTGCCCACTTGTCAGCTTGTCCCTGCTGCATGACTCTAGCGCTGCTTTGTGCAAATGTTTTGGGGCAAGTGGAAGGAAATGCAGCAGAACCTGCCCAACCACTGATCTGTCTACTAGCAAGATGCCCTCTCTGGGTCAGTGCAGTGCAATTTTATTGGCATGGGAGCCTGTCTGGCTCCTAAGTAAATTCTGTTGCCACTGCTATCTTTAAGTTAGAGCAAACTTAAATAATTCCCACTCAGCTGAAGGAATGTGACTGCCAGGCTGACTGCAGAGCGCAGTCGTGTCCTTTCACCAAGAGTCACTTGCAAAAGGTGTCTTGGGAATGGCCATTATAATAGTTTTCTTTTAAACCTGGGTACACCTTATCCATGTGAAGAAATATTTTTCATCAAATAAGCATTCCTGGTGCCCATGCCGCTGTTATCATTAAACAAATATTTCATTTAGGGGGTATGGAAACAGATTTATGAGGTTTTTTATCAAACACAACCATTAGCTATTGACAAAAGAACACAGATTGCACCATATTTTAGGGTTAAGAGAATTGGCTCTCCTATTCTAATATATTCTGCAAATTTATTGCAAGGTAATTTTTACAGTGCAGTAATATTTTCATGACACTTTTTTTTCCTTAAGTACAGATTTTGAAGTGTGGGTATTATTTACAGGCTTGGATGTATTGTAAATTCTAGTGATGTAAAAATGGCACTCATATGAATGATGCTAGAGGAAAAATATCTACATGTAAATTTTCACAAAACTTTCCACAAGTGCCCTCCACCCATACTACAGCAGGTGAGGTTGAAATCCCAAGCAACATTAGCTGAAACACCTTAGGCTGACCTTGTAGTCTCTTGACAATTTCCACAACATAAAAATCCAAACAAACTCTTCATGTTCTACTTTAAAAAAAAGAAAGTGATATGAAGTCAGGAGCCTGTCTTTATAGATATAACCAAACATGCTTTCTTTTCTCTACTTGCGAGTTGTTAATATCACTTCAGGTAGGTAAGGACAGGGACTCTCTGAACAACACTTTAATGTTATGTGAAGATTAGCAGTGATGTACAAACTTTGGAATTTCTCTTCAGAGTGTTCTTGACCTTTCATAAACCAATATTACTGAATTATTGCAATTGGTATGAATAATTTTTTCTTACAACATTTTAAGAATAAAAATAACATCACATAATTTAAATACTACAACTCAATACCCTCTAATTAAATTTTCCAGCCAGAAAAACACAAGGAAGAAATGGCAGAAATTAAAAGCTTCCAGTTGACAATTGTCCCTTGGATAATTCCTAAAATAAATACTAAAGTCAGCATTCAGTGGCTTGAATCTTTTTGCAAATATCCACAGCAATCCTCCTAGTGATGCTAAGTCTCTTGTAAAGGTACGAGAGGACATCCAGTAATGAGTAATCCCTAAAACTGATATTTAATATTCCACTAAAGAAGCTAACATATTTATGGTTCTCACATGCCACACCTTAATGTCCTTTTTATTTATTTTAAACCAGATAAAATAGCCATAATAAGACTGATTTATATGAAGTCATGATAAGAGTCTCTGTTCTCATGAAAACAAAACCGTTGTAAAGCCCTGGTCCCATTGACTTCAACATCTAAACCAAATTTTCACTGCCAGCCTTTGACTCCCATCTTGCGTGTCACCAAAAGAAACAGAGCAATTGTTCTCAAATACTAGCAAGCAGGTGAGGTGAGCATGGAAGGTTCTAGTTTCAGAGAGGTGACATCTATTAGGATACTTTT
The DNA here is from genome assembly GCF_000277835.1 of Geospiza fortis. Classification (NCBI taxonomy): domain Eukaryota; kingdom Metazoa; phylum Chordata; class Aves; order Passeriformes; family Thraupidae; genus Geospiza; species Geospiza fortis. The sequence continues at coordinate 5,976,627 of NW_005054316.1, read as the reverse complement.
GGGAATTAATGATAAATGAAACATAGAGCGCAGTATGTTGAATTACTGTGACATAAACCCCAGAGTTTACAGAGGACAATTTCACCTTTAAAAGATATCTATGCTATGCTAGCCTAATTTTGACCTCAAACCATCTGACTATAGACACTCAGTGTAACACATTCAAACCTGTGTTTAAGTGTGTAACACACTTAAACCATCGTGGTTACATCTCATTGCTTCTGATTTTTAGCCATCCACAGAGAGGGTGACACATTCCAAGGGAGCTTTTCCATCTAAGCAAGAGCTGCCCTGATTATCAGTGAACAGTTCTAGCCCAGAATGGGTGGAAGGCAGGGCCTGCCTTTGAGGTCACATATCTAGGTGGTCCAGTGGGATCCAGTGGACCCTTTTGAGGGTGTGGGGTGTGGCTCAAGTCCTTGAATGGTGTCATTCCGGATATTCCACTCTCAGACTGGGATCTACCCTGCTAGGTCAGCGCATGTGGCAGACCACACTCTGATGACCTTTCGGAACAGTAGCCTTTGCTCCATTGCCTGCTGAGGCGCCTGTGTGAGACTCTGTCAGGCCTGAAGAGGCAGATGTGCTGATAGCTTTCCTGTTAGTAATTTCTCAGCTCCCTGTCAGCCCTCAGGCCCATCCTAGCTGGTCTGTCTGTTCCATCTGCCCTGGGCAAAGGGGAGAGGGTGGCTGCTGGCAGCCCTGCAGTAGCAGGCACATCAATCTCCTTAAAGATCTCTCTAAAGATTATCCTAATCCTCTGTTGCCCATTTGAACTATTTTGGTCCAAGCCCAATGGTAGAATTTTATTACCATTTCCGTTTTCATGTTTTTGATTTTTACCTTAAACTATGGAAAATGTGTTTTTTGGTACCTTGCCAGGTTGCATCAGTAAGCCTGACACTGGTCTTCTGGTCACTGCCACAGCTGTACATTTAGGGAAGCCCAGTCCCTAAGCCTGCAGAGATCTGGAGAGAAATATTATACAACCCAAAGTGTATGATATGCAGAATGAATGCCAGAAAGAGCTTTACACTGAATAACCTCTGCATGACAAATGCTAAAGTAATGTCTGCAACGTCAACCACCCACGGCCATGGTGCAGACTGTGGGCAACAAATATGTGGGTGCGCAAGCCTGCCTTTGAGGGAAGGCTCTAATCACAGGTAAAGGTGCTTTGCTTAGTGTTATCAGTGACATCTGGTGGCGACAGACAGTAAAGTAATTTCAAATCTTAAAGGTTATGTAGGAGTTTGGATGGCTCGTCCCAAATGAAGTATTTTTGACAAGGATGTTTTTCCCAAAGTGTATTTCTTTCTGACAAAACGACATGGTGACCATGCTCCATGCCAGGAGCAAACACTAAGCAGATCTGTATGTAGAATGGGATCTTTTGGTGGTGGGAAACACTGGAACCAAGGAAGCCACCAAAATATTTAGTGTGCCTGAAAAGCGGTTGATAAATACCTGTTCTTTGTTACTGTTAGCTACATAGAGCCTTGTAAGTGTTCCAGATCTCACAGCCCTTCTGAATCAATGAACATGGAGCAATTCAGCAGCTGTGGGTGGGAGACCAGTGTCAGCTAAGGCAGAGAGAATCATGAGTGCTGCTGGGGGTTAAGTGGTGAGTGGGCTGGACTGAGACAGCACAGAGCCTCCCACAGGCCCTGTGGGGACTGCCAGGGAGAAGCTGAGCACTTATCTGGACCCTATTTCTGTCTTCCCAGCCCCTTCTTGGGCTGGACACCTTTAGCAGAGGACAGCATTTCTCAGTGATGTGGTTCTTAGCTGAAAGCAGCAGAACCAGTGCACATGGAGATACATCTTCCTTAATTTTGCACTTAACCTCATGGTGTAAATGGAAGACTTTTTTTGTTTCAATACCTTCTGTGAGGAGAAGTTCCTTTCTGATTTTGGCCCAGTTTTGCATCAGAAGCTTTGTTCATATAGGAGACTTGTTTTGACAGTGGCTGGGGAACTGCTCCTCTCCTTTTCCTATCTGCATGGCCACGTGTACTTTTCGTTCTTCTTGGGTGAAAAATGGAGAGGGCTATCTCTCCAGAAAAACACCTTCTCACTCCCTGTGTGCACCTCACTTCCTGCTCTTCTGAATTCAGCTCTAAAAAGCAAAACTGCAGGACTTTGCTGTGATTTTTAAACTTGACAATTCAGTAAGGTAAGCATTATCCAATAAATGAACAGTGAAATGAAACAAAACCCAAAACTCAAAACACAACTAAAATCATATATGAGGCATCTGTGCATGTTGTAATGTCACATTCTCTGTGATGTGTTTTGCTCTTCTGAAATGTTCTCTCTTCTTGAGAGGATGTTTCACATCACAGATTTCTGAAGCCAGCTTTGAAACTTTCAAGTTTCATCTCACCTTGAAGAACAAGCAGTTCTTGAAGCAGTTAACTTTGATAAGGCAAGTTCAAAAAAGGACAAAGATAGGATATCAGCTATACTGAAAATGTGTCTATCTTTTCATAGCCTGTTCCTCCTGAGAAGCAGTGACAAAATAAAGACCTCTAGATTTGTTAGGTTGGGAGAATGATCCTCTCCTTTAAGCCTGCCAGAAAAGTTCTTGAAATCTCAGCACATCTGTAAAAAAATGTGCTTGAATCAGATGTTTAACATTGAGATCTAAGTCTGGATTGTGAGTGTTGTAATTTTGAACTACTGGAAGGCATTCCTATAGAAAAGCACTTCATTTACACATTGAACTGTCAGCAACTCTCTGTGTTTCCACAGATATATTCACATATCAAATTCAATAATTTGGCCCAGTTGGCGACATCCTCAGTCCCTTCTCATACCTGTGGAGCTGTCTGTGTGCTCCAGTGACTCCTCAGCCAAGGCACAGGCTGGGAAGGCAATGTCACCCTCAAATATTTCCAAGCAGTTGTTTATGAGGAACTCCACCAGCACTGTCACCTGCACACACAAAACAGCCCATTTCAGTCAAGACAGATTGAAGATTCTTCCCTCACCCTGCCTGCTATCTTTGTAAGAAGGACAGCACAGAGCAGGTTGGCTTCTGCCAAAATCCTAGCTTGAAGTCTAAGGGTGAGCCCACCATGGGGGATAAGGCCCGATGCTGCAGACAAATGGATCTACCCCAATACAGACAAAACACCATCAGCCACAGCTTTGGCCTTGCTGCCCGAGGGCCCAGGGCTGACAATGGCCACGGGTGCCCCTTGCCCTCCACATGCGAAGTCTGCAGGAGCTGTGCTGTGACTTTGGGTGCTGCAGGGCAGCTGCTACCTTTGCTCAGAGGAGGCAAGGTGAGGGGCAGCCTGGCCCATCCCATGGCAGGCTGAGGGACACCTGAGCTGAGGGGCACCCCCAAGGCCCAGGGGCGCTGCTCTGTTCAGCTGCTGCAATGGCAGTGGGATGGATCCCTATGGATGGCTCTCAGTTGCCCCAAGGAGCGGCTGCTCGGTGAGTCCAGCGCACCTTGTCATTCATCTCCTTCTGCACTTCCAGCGGGAGCGCGCTGTCTGTGCCTGGGCTCAGCATATTTGGGCCAATGCAGATGGCCAGGTTGCTGGAGTCCATCCTGTTGGTCTCAGCATTTTGGCTGATGTGGTGGAGCAGAGAGAGCAAGAGCTTGAGCAAGACGAGGTTTGGTCTCGGCAGCTTGTCAGCCACCCTGCGTGAACACAAACAAAATGTCACGTTAGTTGATGGTGCAGTGGCCTCTGCTTCCTGATTTGAGCAAGTCTCAATTAAACTTAGAGCAACACCACTTCCTCCAGAAAGGGGCATGTGTTGCTCTCTCTGTATCTTTCAGAAATCCCCATCTGCAGCTGAGTGTGGGGTTAATTATGAGACCTTGAATCACAAGGTCTTGACTGAAAGGCAGCATTGCAGAAGCCCATGTCCTGGAATAGATGAGGTGACATCAGGAGATGTCACTGGAGGCTTCCCAATGGCTGTGGTTGTGCTGTGGGGCTTTCAAAGCACTCCCAGTCAGCCCCCACACCTAGCGTTCCTAAAGAGCAAAACACGGAGGTGGTCTCCATGTGCCCAACCTCACCCCCAGCAGATGTGGAGGCCCCGTGTCAGTGCCTGTCCCACAGCACCGTGACTGTGTTAGCTGAGGCACTGCAGCCTCTGCTCTGTTCCTATGGGGTTCTTTTTGTAGGGCAGCCACCAGCAGGATCTGCCCTGGACAAAATGGAGTGACTGGCAAGGCTGTTTTCCCATCCTCACCAGTTAGAGGCTCCTTGAGAGTGTTACAACGTATTCAGAGACACGTAGATAAAGCAGAACACTGTAAGCCAGAAATTCATGAAGCCAGGGGATAGGAACATGGAGAGGGATAGGGACATCCTCTTCAGAAAGCCTATGTGCTGCCGCCACTAAGTCCAAAACCAAAAAGTCACTCAGACCTTCAAGATGCTTTAGAAAAAGAGACTGTGATGGTGTGATCCATCACCCCAGAGCTGAGGAGATGCAGAAATGCAGGTAGGTGGTTGGATGTAGGTATTGGCTTCCAGAGGGACTGCTGCTGCCCAGCTATGGGTCTGGCACATAGCCCCGACTGCTCGTGGGGCTGCACAGCCAGGCTCGGGTGTTACAGGATGCCTGGCTGCTGCAGAAGTTGTCAGCTGCAGGTTCTTTTGAGCATTGAGGAAAACTGCATTCCTGGATATGTCAGCTGGAAGGAAACAGTTTGGACTTTGTGTTTGATAAGAAGTCTGCCTCCTCTGTGGATTTGATAAGAAGCCTTTCACTTTCTCACAGGACTTCTCCTCCAGTTTGGCTCTGCACTCATCATCGCACAGGGGAGGCCACGGGGCTTTCCAGTTCCTGTTCCCTGCTCGGAGCCGCAGCATCATCCATTGAGTGAGTGAGCGTGTGCGCGGGGGAGCGGAGAGAGGCCAGAGGGAGCGGGCGCTGCAGGCACTAGAGGGCAGGACAGCCCGCGGCAATCCGCCTGGAGAAACGGGTGCGGAGACATTAAGGATGTCACCTATTGCACATTGCACACCTGCGCTGGTGACACCCGTCTGAACTTCCCTCCTCTGCTGAACGCCAATGGTGTCGACCCTTTGCAAAATCTGGCCACACTTTAACATGAGGAACCAAAACTTAGGGTCACCCGACCCTGTCCACAGTACAAGCACAGACTCAGAACGGTTTGGATTGGAAGGGACCTTTAAAGATCATCTAGTCCAATGCCCCTGACAAGTCCACACGTCCTCTACTCCGTCCACACCACAGTTGTGGATTTCAGGGCTTTTTAACTGCAGCTACCAAATGTTTCCACACTACACCTCAGCTTTCAAAAAGTTCAGCAGAGCTGTTTCAGTCTGTCCTTTGAGATTAGACGAAAAAACCACATTATCCTGTCTATGTTCAGGCATCTTTTTGGATGTTCCAGTAAGTAGCCCTTGTCACCTTCTTGCCAGAATTTAGTGTTTGAGTCTTCTGCCACCATTATGAGATGACTAAGCTGAGGGTGGGAGAAATTGTGTGCCACAGCTCCAGCACACTTTGTGAGAGTGAAGCAGAGGCTTCAGCACACAGATTGGCAAGATGCTGAATTTCTGTTTTTTTGTTTGTGGTTGTCACAGAAATCTTTCTGCAATATTAATGAAGAAAAAGGATGTGGCTAAATTAAGCCACTGAAAACCAGAAGTTGTTCTTTGGAGCAAATTTTTCAAAATGTTTGTATCCCACATGGGCTGCAAAAAAAACCCAAAAAACAAACAACTGGGCAAATTTTCAGAAGAGCTCAAGCTCCTGGATGCTTTGAAAATGTGTCCAAGAACATTGTCCATGTAGAAATGTAGTCCCACAGTCCAGTGGAAATGACAGGACACCCCCTTCTTTCTACTGCTTAACTTCTGAAATCAAATACATGGACTCAAACCTCAATTACATGTAGAGCACCCTGTATAAAAACAAATTAAACACTCAACAGCCACCTGAAAAATGCATGCTGTACCTCAAAAAGCACAGATTATCATGGCTTATTACCAAACCCTGTGCAGGGATCAGCCTTGTTCTATTTGCACACTGCATTAAACTCATTTAGTCTGCAGTCCCAGAGCTGCCACTGGTGATTCATTTCCTCCAGCATCTCTGGCTGCTTTCCCAAGAGCAGAGCTCCCGGCACAGACCCTTGACACTGCTCCTACTGCAGTCCCCAGCTAAGTAGCTGTCTGCATTAAACACCAACATTTTCTCCTCATGGCGACCTGGAGGGAGAGCTTAGCAAGCATTATGCAATACACTTGTAGCAGTGTTTCCAGAAGGAATGCATTCCTGCTGGAATTCACTGCTCAGGATTCAGCTGCAACTCTTCTGGTGCTCTTTGGCCTCAAGGGACAAATTCTGCCTCATCCCATGCTGCCTGATGCCAGATTCCCTCCAGACTGTGGGACTGCTTTTGCAAGCAGCTCTTGCCAGTCAGGGCTGGAAATATGGAAAGGATGCAGATGTGCCTCTTTTCCAGTGCAGATGTGCCTCTTTTCCTTCAAGATACAGTTCCTGAGCAGTGTTGCAGGACACCTGGCATATGCAGATCCAAATCATTTGCAGTGCCTGATCTATGTGCAGCAGTCCTGGGTATGATCCATGACACACCTCCTCCTAGTTAGCTCACCTGAACAGGAAAGTCCATCTGGGGATGACGTGAGCTCTGGACTTGGACAGAAACACTAGAAGAGTCCTTCAAGAGCAACTGGAGAGCTGAGCAAACCAACCCAGGCACAGAGGTTGCCTCACCCACACTACAAGGTGCCAGCCAGCAGCGCTGCAGGGAACATTTCCCCAGCTGTAAAGTGTTCATGTGGCCCCATGCAAGAGTCAGGTACTCTCTGTTGCTAAATCTCCTTCCAGCAGAGACCTTCTGGGCTGCAGAGGTACACCCCTTCCCCAGCACACACATGAAGTAAGATACTCCTTCCCTGCATGGTCCCTGCCAAGGGCTCAGCAGATCCCACTTCCCAGCCCTCTGATCCAGCCCTCAGAGCAAACAGCACACAAAGGAGAGGCTACACCTCTCTTTTAATAGAAGCTCAGGGAAAGCAGGATTATGGTGTCTGTCGTCCCAAGTTACAATTCCACGAGCTGAGGCTCTCCTTCCCAGGGTGTAGTTGGACATCTGCCTGCTGATGAGAAGCAGGGAATTAATTCCTTTTTCTGCTTTAGTCACATGCACAGCTTTTGCTTTTTTTATTGAACTGTCTTTGACCCTTGAGGTGTTTTTTAACCTTATTTTCTCCCCCTGTCGAATTGAGGAGAGGGTGTGAGAAAGCATCCAGGTGGATGTCTGGGAACCAGCCCAGATCAACCCACCAGTCCTTTTCCTTGGGCACAAGATAAAGCCAGTTTTGATCTGGGTGTACTGTAGCTGCCCTAGGTGATAACTGGCAGGCTTCTGCATGGCTCACAGGGCTTGCTTGATTTACAGTGTAACAGAGCCTCGGGCTCAGCAGTGGCTGCTTTCAGCTCCTCCTGCTGCAGTGTTTATCTCTGTGTTTCACCATGCCTGGAAGCATTCTGATAAAGCAGCAGCCCTGCCTTGGCTCTGGCACGGGCACTCCTCCTGCGCCAGGAAGGCTGTCCTGTGGAGAGCTGAGGGATCACACCTCTCTCTTCCCCTCTGGGACTGATGTGCCTGCCTTCCTCTCCAGAGCTCCACATCCTTGTCTAAGCTGCTTCATTAATGTCATCTTGTCATTTGCATAGAAACTACTTTTGGTCTGGTGTTACAGGGAACCAGATTGCCAGTGAGGTGACAAGGCTTTAGGCCACTGATCCCTGGGTGCCTGCATGGTGTGTGGCAGGACTTGGTGGCCGTCTGCTGGGGTTATCACCTCACATAGCCTGTGATCTTGCACCTCTACAGGCATGTTGAGCTGGCACTTGATGGAAGGGTGCCTTGCCTGCTCCAGTGAAACCCAGCAGCTCTTGGCACTACACTGGGGCTTTGCTTGTGCTTCTTGAGCCCCCTTCAGCACCATCAGGGGAATGTGATCTAAACCACATGTGGCAACACTTAGCAGTCAAAAAGAATCACTGGATGCAGAAGTCAATGGGTCCATGCCAGCAATTAGTACAGGAGCAGGAGGACGAAGGATCTGATCAGGCAGCTGGTCCTTCAGCAAGGCAAAAAGAGGAGGAAGTGAGAGAAATGACCAGCTCTGAAACTTGGGCAGACTTCAAAATATGCTGAAACATTACAGCCACTGGTCTGGCAAGCAGATTGCTGCCACTAGCACTGAAGAGGGCATCCAGTATGTGAGACTACTAGCAGTGCTGGAAAGTCCCTATGGTGACCTGGATGACAACCATGTCTCCAAAGATGGCCACTGTACATGAGCAAGTGCAGAAGGGTGGTCTGAAATTCACCAGCATTATATTCCATCTGCCTGGAGACAATGGACTGACCAGGCTTGAATATATCAGCTGTGGAGGGAGCATCCCACTGACTCTGACTTTTGCAGGAAACCTGGCTCTCTCCCCATCCCCACAGGTCAGGGCCTTGGCCATCAGGGGCACTCAGACCCACACTGTGTGCCACTCTGGTTCCTCCTGAGTGATCTCACAAGGAAGTGGGATGGTGACCCTCCTCTGAGTTAGGAGCCCATGTACACAAATTGACTGGGAAGAGGTATGATAAGGAGGGCCATCCATGACTGCTGTCAGTTCAGCTTCTGTTGAGATGGTGGAAGGCAACCAGCAGTCTCCCTGATATAGAAGAGGATTAAGAGTGCCTCTCTTGATTTTGGTGAAGGAACTTTTGGTCTGATGCTGCAAGGGTCTCCAGCCTAGAATAGAGGGTCACTGCCTTTGATCAGGAGGAGGAGAGGGGTGACCAGCTTTACTGGGCTGTGTGGATTTGGTGGCCTGGCACACTGGATCCATGGAAGTCTAAAGCATTGCTAGACACTGGTGCACAGCGTACCCTAATGCCGTTATGGCATGCAGAGAGGAACCCATCTGGATTTCTGGATTGACAGGGAGATCCCAAAAGCTGTCTGTATTGAGGGCTGAGGTGAGCTTTACAGGAGACAAAAAGTACACTGTTGTGATCAGCTCAGAAGCCCTGTGTATCCTTGGCATAGACTGTCTCAGGAGAGGGTACTTCAAGGATCCAAAAAGGCAGTGATGGGCTTTTGATGCAGTTGCCATTGATTCAGAGAAGTTGAAACATCTGCTTGCCTTGCCCAGCCTCCTGGAGGATCCCTGTGTCGTGGGATTGCTGCACGTCAGGGAATAGCAGGCGGCCATGGCTGCCACGATGGCACACCATTGGCAATACACATCACCCAAGGCTCCCTGGTTCCCATCCATGATTCACCAGCTCTAGAGCCAAGGAGTGATCAGGAAGACTCACAAGGTTTTCTTTAAATCTGCCTTTGTCCCCCTGGCCTGCTCAGGACGGAAAATGCGAAAGCATCTGGGTGGGCATCTGGCAGCCAGCAAAGGTTAACCCAGCACACTCCCATGCACATGCAAACTCACAGGCTGGTACATATGCTCATGTACCTGAACATACATATGTTCTCCTCTGTGCTGATCCCCTTAATAACAGCAGGCAGAGGAGACCGAGTCAGCTTCAGGTGGTGCAAATAAATGTGGAAGAAACTTCAGGTTGGAGAATTTACATCAACTCTTTGAACTAATTAAGATTGTTATTATTGTTAATAAAAACAACAACAACAACAACAACAATATTGCTGCTGTATTGCATAAAGCTTCCAGGAGGGAGAAAAAGCCGTGTTGAACAAATGTCAGTGAAATGTCCCAGTCCCAGGGAAAACCCGGGAGCTGGCACAGGTCCTGCACTGTTCAGGTGGTCGGAGCAGGGCTGCTGGGGACACCTGAGGGGAACTGTCAGCACAAGCGATGGCAGCAGAGCCTGGCTCTCAGTACATACAAGACGTGGCAGATGGAGTGCAAAAGCAAACGGGCTGGTGAGCAGCAGGCCCTTTGGTAATGAAGCTCACAGGAGCTCGCAGACTCGCTCTGATTTTACTGGGCTGCGTTCCAGAGTGCATCTTCACCTTTTTTTTCCCCTTAAGTATCCACAAATGAAAACCTGCTAAGCTCTTGGATGTGTCTCTTTAACTTCTTGGTCTCTTTTGAATTTCATTAGCAGTTTTTTATTATCTTAATTGGTGAGTGCCTTTTAATTAGGCATCCCAGTTAATCTTAGTCTGCTAAAACATATGAGGCTTTGTGCAGATCAAAACTGTTTCTTTTTTTAGCATAAGTATCAAAAGAAATATGAACTGTAAGAAATAAGATGACCATGTTTGCATTTCTGATTTCTCTCACTGTAGTCTTCAGCTGTCACCTTTAAATTAGCCAGTATTTTACATGCTGAAACATCCTGCCCAAGATGCTGTGTGAGCTTAGAAAAATTTTCTTCCCTTTGCAGCAATACAGAAAACATTTCTGATCTAAACAGCAAAGCAATGGTCTTTCTTACTCCTCTGGAGGTCTCTTATCTGTCCAATTTGAGCTAATGTAAAATAATAAACACATTTGTAAATGCAGAAATCAATCACTGCTGATCATGCTGTCCAGGAACATATTGCAACTTCCTGAAAATCTGGCCTGATTTCGTGTCCTGGAGGGCTTAACTGAGCCTTCACAATAGTTGCAGTGAGGATGCCAAATCTCATGTAATTTCCCTGTTGATTTTTTGCAGGCTGCCAGAGGATGTCACAGAGCGGACCCAGCAGCTTGAAATGAAGTTTTGTTAATATTTGGTAGAAGTGATGTTCTCAGTAATAAAGCTGAAAAATACAAGAAGAAAAACCCAAACAAACCAAGAAGCCCTCCAGAAATCCCTGAATCACACAGAACCAGGAAAGGGAGGAAAATGCTGGCAGAACTAGGTGGCTGATTGGCAGCAGCTGGCTGTACACAAGCAGAGGGAGAGCTGCTGTCATTCGAAGCAACTTAGTGCAGGGATCTGTATCTACCTGTCCTTTCAAGGGGTCTGAGTGGTTTTGAAAGGCGCTGTATTTTGCTGTTTTGTTTGGTTTTTTTTTTTTTTCCTAAGGAGTGCCTTGTGAGCAGTCAGGGACGTGATAATTTATCCCTCCCCTTCCTCAAGGACAAACTGGAGCTCTTATTAACCAGCCCAGATTTGACAGGACATTTGTCCTACTCATGGGAAAGAGCAGTTCCTATGCTTTTTTTCCTAGTGAAAATACCATAATCCAGACTGCAAGAGCAAGTGTCCCATCTGGAGACAATTCATCATTACTTGAAACAAATCCTGCAAATTTAGCTGCCAAGCAGCACAACTCAGTGAGAACAGGTCACTTGTAAAATATGATGGTTAAGTACAGGCAAATCTTACAAGAAATAATCCACTTTGAAGTGATAAAACTTCCCAGCACTTGGGTCACTTAGATTTCAATAAGAATATGGAGAACATTGGGTAGTAGAAAGCCAGTCTCAGTTTCTTAAGAGCTTTGTGCCATTCTTACCAGAATTAAAAAGCTGATTCCCCAAACCTGTGCCCAGGACAATGAGAATGTCCTAAGACTTAAGTGGACACTTGTACGGATGATGAGAGCATTACAGTCTTTACATCCAAGCCAGTAGTGACACAGACCCCTAGCCCTTATGCCACTTGGTCCCATACCTCATCCCTTCATTCCTGATGGACGCAAATTTCGTCTGCAAGTTGCCCAGCCCGGGTGCTCGCTATGTCTGACACCCTGCGATGTTGCATTCATACCTGCCACGCTGCCTCAGGAATAAACCAGGCAGGGAGGGCTTGACTGTGAAAGGTTGGTGTGAAGAACCCGCGAAGGGTTTTCTCTTTGTAAGTCACTTTTCACTTCATTTCTCCCCTCGCCTATTGATTTTTGCCTCCCCTTATTCTGCAAGCGCTGCCCGCGGCCCGCTCGGCATCCCGCGGACCCCCGGGGTTTGCTGCTGGAGGGAGCG
>NW_005054316.1:5910782-5964523 GCF_000277835.1 Geospiza fortis | reverse complement strand
GGGTGACACGGGCATAGAGATAGCTTAGGGTCTGCCGGGGGTCTGAGCCTGGTCCTGAATCTGGTACAAGCAAACCCCAAACCTTCCGGCGCACTGGAGATGCGCTCGCAGGGCACGGGGCCGGTGCCGGACTGCTGGGCTCAGAGGGGTTCGTGGTCCCTGCTCCGCCTCGCAGAGCTCTCCTCATCCCGAGAAAGGGGTCACGGGAGCGGGGTGGAGGCAGGTTCGGATGAGCAGAGGCCAGGTCGACGCGCAGTTCTTCCCTTCTTGCCAGAAATGGAATTTAAAGAGAGTTCTTGACGATGGCACTGCACTGTCAAACTGCTCTGGCACCGTGTTAAGGCAGCAGTCTTGAAGAACGGAACAAACAAAACAAACATTTACTCAGCCACGAGTAAATGGACATTGGTTAAAATAAAGCTGGTGGGTTTCTTGGCTATATCTATGTGAGGGGAAGACTTTAAGATTTTTTGTTGTTGTTGTTGTTCTGGAAAGGTTTAACATCATTGTAAGAAGCATGTTTCACTTTAGTGCATGCTGTGAACGCTGTCCCATAGCACCTGATAGTGTGGTGTGAGCCCAGGACCAAAGCCTGGTCCCCGAGGGGCGTCTCAGCTGCAGCGAACGCTGCTGTCAGCAGGGAGAGAAGCCCCGGCCATCGGCCCATCGATTGCGAGGCCAGAAGGGAGCGTTACATCATTTAGTCTGACCTCAGACACGAGCGAGGTGCTGGCTGGAAAACAAAAAGAATATTGCCGAGGACTGAATCTCTGCATTGAAAAGTGACGTTTCTTCATGACATTGTTAGCTCTGACATATAGACTTTTCTGCAAAAAACGAGGGGCTCTCTGCATGGCTCCCTTACACAGAGATGCGCTGATCTTAAGTGGTAGCTTCAGTGCTTCCAAATATAAAAGTTTATCATTTTACATGACAGCTGATCTGGTTTTCCATTGTTCCTCCTGCTCTTCAGAATGAGGGCTGCTAGCAGAAATGGGTTTTTTATACAATAAGAAAGAGTTTACATTAAAAAACTAAACCAAAACAAAAATGAGTTGAGGAATAAAGAGAAACAAATAATAGTTACATTTTCTTCAAAGTTGTTTGTAGAAACATTGTAAAAAAAAAGAAAGTTTCAGATATGCATATTTTCCTCTCTCTTCTTCCCATTTCTTTCTTTTTAACCACTCTTTATTTTTCTGTTTCTGGTGAGAAAGTAGACAAGAAATAAAAATAAAAGAGCAGGTGATTGTTTAGCAGAGAATGTTGGGATGCTGGTGGCACCAAGATCAATTTTTACGTAGCTTTATTAAAAAGTAGCTTTTCAATATACATTGAAAAAAATTGCTATTTTCTTTAGACATAACACAGTCCCAGTAATTGCACCTATAGCATGGACATAGTTCCATTTTGCTGCACTTTGACACTTCACTTTGAGTTTTGTGGATCTATTTTTCTTATGCCTGATGCTATTTCAAAATAACAGTGGCCTCTGGAAATGGAATAAGATGGTACCAAAAAAGGCTCTTCACCTTACCTCCCACTTTTTTCGATATTAACAACATCCACAAATCTCTTGCAATGGCACAGGAATGGAGCATCACAAGGAGGGCCAGGCTCTGCTGGGACATGATCCCAAGGGGCAAGGAGGGTGACTCACTCCCCCAGCCCTGTGCATCCATCAGCCTGGTGCACCATCTGCCACAGACCTGTGGGTCCTCCTGGGAGCCTGAGAAATGTGTATCTGCTGCCGATAGTCATGAATTGCATGGGGCGGCAGGAAAAGGGACGGCAGGGTTTGTGGCTAATGAGGGCCAGTGCAAAGCTGCTTCCCGCAGTAATTTATTACCTTGGAAGGCAGGGGTGTGATGCCAGACAAATAACTGGCCCCGTGGGAGGTCAGGACACCAGGAAGGCAGGATCAGGAGGGTGGGAAGGTGAGGGGGAGGAACAAGGTCCCAGAACCACAGCCACTGTGTCCAGCAGCAGTGCCCAGCAGAACTTGTTGGGGGGGATTTGTCACAGCTGGGTCTTGGAGAGCCTTCAGCAAGGCCCCTGTGGAGGCTCTAAATCACACTGATTGCACAGTCAATAAAGGAAATCTCATCAGTCCCCATAACCAGGCTGTCAGCTTTTAAACCTATTTAGACAAAAATCTGTTTATTGCTGTGTTGTTAGAAGCCCAGAGTAACTGCACTGATTCGAGTGATGATAGTGGCACAAAGTAGCTTTGGAAGAGAGTTTTACTGTAGACCAGATAAAGGCAAATTCCAGTCTGGTTTATTCTATGTAAGCCTGGACCCACACCTTGGGTTGGTTAGTTTAAATTGGCTGCTGCTGCTTATTTCAGAGGGACCACTCTGCCCACACTGATACAACAAAGACCAGAAATCCTCCTCTAGCATGTATTTGTAAGTTCCTTCCCAGCCTGCTTGACTGAACCAAACAAATGCCTAAAGGAACATCCACGGGGCAGCTCTCATGGGCACTGCTGAGGGCAGTGAGGCGGCAGAGCACCCAACAGATCCCAGGGGGGTACAGAGGTGCCCTGGTCCATGAAGGACAAAGGAGCCAGACAATGCCACCCATCTGTGTGCCACTGGGAAATACTCACAGAGGGCTGCTCATCTGAAATGTCAGCTAGTGGGACTGGCTGCAGAAATGGCCAGTGCATGCACCATTCAGGGTTTGTCTGCATTAATGGATTAAGAAGCACTTGAGAGTGTTGCCTGGCACTGCAGCATAATTATCTAAAATCTCTGTGAATTATAATATCACACATAAACTGTTAAAGCCAGCCCTGAACCCTCTTTGGCCCATGACAAATAGTACTGCCATGCTCAACACCTGCCCTCTTCAAGGCAGCAGCATCCAGGGATGTTCCCAGTGGGAGCAAACCCCTGCCTCAAGATGAGCAGCACTGGCTCACACAAGCATATCCTGAGCCATGAAACCAGGGGCATCTGCAGGCGGTTTGGTTTGGCAGTGCAGCAAAACCAATGTCTTGAAGAGTGTTTGGATGGCATCCTCACACCTCTTGTCACCTCCTTGCTAGTGACCTCAGGTGAGAGACAAAAGTGGGAAGAGATCCAGTAAAAAACTCATTTAAAGTACTCATTGCCCTCAGAAGCCCCATTTCCTCCCCTTTTTTGGCAGCCTGATCTGCTGGGGTGGTCACAACTGCCCCTGCCCCCGCCTCCTCTGCATGTGCATGTACCTGTCATGACTGGGGAAAGTCCCTGGGAATTTCATTGTGTTCCCTGGGAAAACTTGGTCGAGGAAAGGCAGGTTTACCTGCCACCACACCTCCTGGAAATCCTCTGGGCTGTCCTCTCTTCTTCTGCTTTTAGTGTCTTGTGGTCTTTGGTTTAAGTGTTCACTTCAAGTGAACTGATGTTCACGTTCAATCTTCCTGCCATTGATGGATTTTTTCGGGAGAAGAAGGGCATGAGTTTGCTGTTTTCACAGGGACTCTCACCCATTGTGGTAGAAGAGGGCAAAGAGCCTTTTTGTTTTCCCTTAAGGACTGTAGAAGCATGCTCGTAGATGTGAGGGCATTTCTGAAAGTCATGAAGAAACCAAAGTCCAAGGTTTTAGAAATGGCATTGGTTTTCAGCTAGCACTGGCTGTTATTTGCTGAAGAAGCTGGCCACCCAAAAATCTCTTCAGATGGCAAAATCATGTCCCTGTATACACACTCTGAAAGGCTTTCTGAATGAGTGAAGATAAGCAATGCATTTGTGCTTATAAACCAGCAGGATGTGGTTAGCTCATCTGAGGAAGGATGACTGAACTCTGGATTTTCAGGGTTTTTGGTGGAGTGCTTTGAGATAATAAAGGAGGTTTGATTTTTGTGTCAGTTGCAAAAAGGAAATAATTTGGTGCAAGGGTTGTTGAGCACCCTCAGTAATCTATATCCCACTACAATGTGCAGAGCACTGGGATACTTTTCAGACTTTCCCTGCTGTTTTTCTGGTTATGGTCAAGTCTTCAGGCAGATCTCCTTGTGGATGCCTGGCGTGAAGCCCTTGCCTGGGGTGAAGCCCTTGCATGGTGTGTGTAGGTGATTTCCTGGAGCAAATGGCTCCCAGTGAGTGCTCCTGAAATTCTGCCATCTGCAGATGACATCCTTGCATTATTTACTGTGTGCCTCAGAATGAGAACAGGTCACAGGCAGGAGTAAGAAGGGCTGGAGCTAAACTTGTGGCAGAAACTGTGATATCCTCCATTAAGCAAAAAAAGATTTCTGTTAAGTGGAGGAAACCCCCTGAAGAGAGAAAGTATGATGTAATTGATAGTGAATACTGACATAACTGTGTTCAAATTCTCCCAGGTCTTGGAACACAGGGCAAAGTTAATTTGTCCTCTCTGCACCTGCTGCAGTGTTAAGTAAAAATGTAGTATTTTTCCACCAAAGTAGCTGCAACACTGGGGAATAAAGTTGTTCTTCATGACATGACATTACCTTGTTCAATAAATCAAATAATAAGTCCCTTGTATTTGGAGTGAGAGGAGGAACATCAGGTCCAATATTTTCACTTGTGTCAAAGTGTGTATGTGTATACATACATCACTTGAAATATACAGCTTATTTAATCTTGTCTATATGCATTTGGTAGATGAAATTGTGGTAACTCTACAATAGAGTTAACATAAGAATAGCAGTAACAGAAATAATTTGCTTTACACTGATTTGAGGAGAGGAACAAAACAATTTTTCCCCACAGTGCAGAGCTTGTTCCTTGCTGTCCTGTGACACATCAATCCAGGCATCCTGAGTATCCTGCTGCCACCAGCTGTAACCCCCATGCCCATTCTGGGTGGGTGCTGGCAGGGTTGCATTTCCCCGAGCATTCCCTGTCTGCTCTGCACAGACAGTACCTTTTGGCTGGTCCTAGGTGGGCTCAGAAAAGAGTCCTGGCCAACCTCTCAGAAATTGCACCAGATTAAGAAATGAGTGTCTGCCCTCCCAAGGGCATCTTGTTTGGGAGTCTGCACTAGACAGTCCTTGTGGATTTAAAAGGAGGCAGGATGACAGACAGCACTGATGGTGTTATAAGCCGGTGTGGTCAGAGCTCAGGATACAACAGAATAAGCTGGGGAGAAAATGGGCCTCTGCCTGAGTCAGGATTCATCCTCACTTCCCCTGGAGGGTGCAGCTATTTCCATTGCTTTATCACTTGGCTGGTGTTTTATCCTGATACTGCAAAACCAATGATGAATAGACCATGCCTTCCATGCATATGGTATTTTCAACTGGAGCTAGAGGACTTTCCCGAGACAGAGTCCCAGTGGGCTCAAACATAAAGACAACACGCTACAACATCTTAAGATGATCTTAGAAGGATAACCTTTCTCCAAAACACATTTAACTCCATGAGCTCAGCAGTGACTGCTGTGAGAGCAACATAGGCTTTGTCATGTACTGACCTTTTGTTGAGCAGCACCTGCAGAAGAACTTCTGGTAATAATGAGTCAGTACCTAGAAAAGACTTGATGCTCTGATAATGTATGTAATTAGCAATTTCAATGTTCATTTCTTTGACTTCAGATTGCATATATTTAGGTATTTGTCAAAGGTAGGCATGGACCATGATAGTGCTTCTGAAAGCACTGCTTTCAGAAACCAGCTCCCCTGCAGGCATGAAACAGTGTCACCTACTCCTGTCACACAAGGTCCCACATACACTGGGATAAATATACCAGTGTCAAACTGGTATAAACCAGGAGTAAATATACAAATCTCTCCTGTCTTTCACTGTTGCCAGGAGGAAGTGGTTTTCTAGTATCCCAGTGCAGTCCTGCTGCAGCTTCATGGCCATGCGTGCCAGCTATTTCCCTGCAGCCAGAGCAAGGTGACTTCTGCTGCTGCTTTTTTACTTTTTTTCTGCTGATAATAACAAGGAATATCACCCATCTCCTCTGGGAAAGTGCATTTGCTTGGCTTACATGGG
The DNA here is from genome assembly GCF_000277835.1 of Geospiza fortis. Lineage (NCBI taxonomy): Eukaryota > Metazoa > Chordata > Aves > Passeriformes > Thraupidae > Geospiza > Geospiza fortis. Next base: position 5,958,569 of record NW_005054316.1, on the reverse strand, counting down.
CCATGGCACCATGGGGTGGCCTCAGCTAGCTGGGCTCCCTGTCACCCTTCTCAGGGTCTCAGACACCTTCAGGGAGCACATGATGCCTCCAGCTCTGTTCCATGTGGTGCAGGTGCCTGCCCTTTGTGCTGGGCTGCTTTGCACTGACTTGGTGAGATTGTGGTAGAGGAGATCTGCAGACTTCACCAGCAGGGCTTGTTTGCCATTTGTATACTGCATGGGGTGGTATGCTGCTAACATACTTTCAGGAGCAAAAATCAAGAGTTAGAGGTTAAAGCTGATTAAATTCTCATGAATTTGAAACAAAGTTCACTAAAAAGCAGATGGTGTTTTTAATCATTCCTTTTCCACTCAGTTAATATGGCCAAATGTTCAGAAAGTTCTCTGTAAATATATCACCCTGCTTTCCAAGTATCTAAAAAAATTCTGTAACTACAACTTTAATAAGACAGGCATCCTCCCAAAAGGGCAGTAACCTGCCCTTTATTGGCCTGATGTCAACACTTGGCAGCAAGGAGCCATTTCTTGCCTCTGATGTTCCTCTGTTGTCTCACTTGTTCCTAAAATAGACTCTTTCCTTAGCACTCATACTTGTGTTCAGATGGCAGGCAGCCACACAGAACCTGCTGTCCCGAAGCACAGATTGCAGGGATTTTATTTTCAAGAGGCTGGGAGCTTCCCTGTGGATTTGAAGGAGGCAGCTTACCCACCTCTAATTGAAACCAGCTTGGTTGCCTCTGTATGGTGGGCTCACCAAGTGCAGCCTCCTCACACCCTGCATTACAGAGTGTGGAGGTCTCTATCCAACCCTTTTGGTTCAAGGGCCTTTTACAGTCAGGACAGAGAAGTGGGCGCTTCTGGGAAAGGACGTGACTCCTGTTCTCCCAAGCCTGCTGCAGAAGTGGGGAAGGAAGAACGGTGCCCTGCAAGTGTCCATGTCTCCCCACTCCCTGTAAAAGGAGCCCGGGTTGAGCAGCCCCTGTGCAGACACTGGTGCCAAGGTTGCCCCAGGTGGGGCAGGCACCTGCTGGGGTGCTTCAGCTGGTGGCCCCAGGGCTCTGTCCCCAGTCTGTGGCTGTGCACCAGCCTTGGCCAGTGCCACCACCCTGAGCTGGCCCTGTGTGACAGAAGCTGTTGTGCCGACCACCGTGGGGCTTGGAGCCTTCACACTCAGGGGGGAAATTTGGCAACATCCAGGAGTTAAGAGCACAGACACATATTCTCCTCCCATACACATTTTGTAGCAATGACTCCTATAAATGCTCAAATCCCTCACCTTTGTGGGAGCTTTGCTGTAGGATGGAAACTGATGACAAACTTATTCTTGTTTTCAGCCCCTCAAGACTGTTCCTTCCCGCCGGTGTTCAGCACCATCACTCTTATTCAGCAAAGGTTTGAGCAAGCCATGGCTACCTTCAGCCAGGTAGGTACATTGAGTGGCTGCACAGGTGTTTGATGCCCAGGAGCAAGGTGATACACCTTGGCTTGCCCATGCATGTGTCATGGGGCTCTGCTGTCAGTGTCCTGCACTACAGGACCCCAGGCGAGTTGCAGGTGTGGGAGTGTACCTATGGTGCCTGGGGTGGCTGAGCTGGCAGAGTCCTGGCTGTAGTGGGGGCTGCTGGTGTAGATGGGATGGATGGGAGAGGTGGTGGGAACTGCACTTCCTGGTATTGCATCCAGCTGCTCTTCTCGCCCTCCCACCAGGCCTGTGCAAGCCCAGCAGGAGATAAGCCTCTTCCCTCCATCTCTCCCACTCCGTGCCAAGGGTTGCCAGTGCTGGCTCCTTGTTCATATTACTGTCAGTAGCTTCTGCTAGTGCTGTTGAGAAGCCCCCATTGGCAGTTTCTCATTGGTGCATCCTGATTCTTTGTTTTCCTCCTGTGTTTCTTTCTTGTGGATAGCAAAGCCATCAAAACAGGCAGAAGAGTTGGTTGTGATAGCATTTATTGCCTCATTTCACTACGTCATGACTTACCTACACAAACCAATGGGAAATGCCTGCTGATGTTAGTGGCAGTGCCTCCTTCCTTGATTCAACTATTTCCAATGAGCAGAACACTGTTATTTGAATTGCAGCTATTTCACCTCAATGCCCTGATTTCCCCTTGAATAAACCCAGTGCAGTTAGTCAAACAGCTCTGCTAACTGGGCATGGTGGTGTTGCAAGTGGGCTCATTATGTGTTACAAAAAAATCTTCCAGGAGAAAGGCAGAAAGGGTGCCAATATCTTGGGTTCTCATTTTTCAAAAATTCACGGCCTTGAGTGTTCCTTGCATGGGGAAGGGACAAGTTGTGCTGTGTGAGCTCTCATTAATTATTTGGCAGTTATGTCTCTGTTCAGCAAGAGCACATTTTTTTGCATTCATTTCTTGACATGAACATCAGGAGCTGTCAGACTGTGAGAACGGCTGAGTTTAACACATTTTCTTTTGCCGGAAACATTCCTGATTGAAGTCTGTGAAGTGACTCTGTGTGACGCCTCCTGGCTTCCCATATGGCTCCATCTCAGAGCCCAGAATCATCCTACAGCCCAGGAGGACAGGAGGAACTCAAATACTGAACGAGGGCCTAGGACTCACTGCTCTGTTTTTGTTGATGCCATAATTTGGTAGGTGTTACGAGTGAAAAATACTATCACACACCCCACCCTACCCTCCTCCCCACAATAGCTACAAACTCCAGACACCTGCAGGAAAAAGGGGCTGTTAATGTCGCTGTAGGAAGGAGACAGCAGCATCCCTATGTTAGCTGGTGATAGGGGTGATCAGCTGAAGGGGCAGTTGTGCCCCTTGTCCAGCCCTGAGTTCCTCCATCCTTCAGCCTTTGGTTTTGGTTTTTGGACATCTGTCTATGAAAACAGAGTGTTCTAGGCAGGAAAGTTGTCCCAGTGCCTCATCCTCACTTCATGCTTAGTATGGGCCCTCCCTTTCATTTCTGCAGGAGGCAGCATTTACCAAGAGCTTCTGCAGGGCATTCTCAGTGGTCTAATCCACATTGTTGCTGGTGCCATCAGCTAATTTGCAGCCCATGCCAGCCCCTAATTTTGCTCCTCCAAGCAGTGGTTCAGCAGTAGCTGCCTCCTCCCTCTGTTCTGAGCCTTGCCTACACATCCTTCTCCAGACAGTGTGGGCAGGAGAGCTGTGATGGTTTTCACACTCTTTGCTCCTGTGGGTGGCTGCCTGCTTAGCCTATCCCTCGAGCTGTGCTAATCCCAGTAGCCTGGACAGAGCCCCAATTTATTCATCAGCACCTGCCTCACAGCACTAATGGCCATCAAGGCCTTGAATCAGCTCATCTTACAAAATTAAGTATCATTTCTACTGAATACATTGGAGTCAATGAATACACAAAACCTCTGAGGTGCAGAAGAAAGTTGTGAAAGTCAGGTCAGACCCAGCTTCCTTTGTGCTGCACACACAGTCCCTCCCTAAGACCTCACAGCCCGTGACCAAGCCACTGGTGGCTTCACTGTGACGTGAAGCAATGGAAAAGGCCCACAAAGCCCTGTGGAAAGTGATTTTTTGAGTGTCTGTGATCAGCACAATCTAATCAGCCTTGAAACAAAAAATGTCAATTGTGTCTCAAAAAATGCTGTCATCTTGGGCAACACTCCAGACTTGCTGTCTGCAGACATGGTTTAAAGCCCCTGCACCTAGAGAAGCATAAAAAGAAAAGCCTCTATTACACTTCACAGCAGGAAGGTGGAATTGTTACAAGTAACCCACCTTCATGAAGCTATCACCTTTTAGGATGGAGAGCAGTCACAGATGGAATATTCCCTGATTTTTTCCTGTGCAGGCAGTAAGCTATGCATATGCCATGGAGCACTTACTGGAACACTGTCCTGCATAGCCACTATAAAGTGAGAATGAATTTCACATGGCAGCAATAGCCTTTGTGAGCTGGTTGCCAAACTCTGAACCGTCCAGTCTTGACTGTTCTCAGTCTAAATGTGATTTTTTTCTTTCCCCTTTGGAACTTCACAAACAACTAGACTGCGTTAATGCAGGTGATTGGCAGGACTGAACCTTTAGTAATTTCCAGAAAATTGATGAATTTATTCGTCCTGCAGGTTCAATGGTTTAGAAACTGGTATCATCCAGCCCTCAAACCAATTTCTTATTGCAATAGCATGCAGGTTATATTCTAATCAACCAGTGCAGACCCAGACAATGCATGAGGAGTTGGCTCATGAGATAAAAGTCACTGAAGTGTTTGGTTTCTGAACCTATTGAGAAATTATCAGTAGCATTAGGAAAAGGTAACATAAGCATAATCCTGTGCTTACTTTCTGGGTATTAACCAACAGGCCGATCAGAAATGCTTTGGATTTATGTTGGAAAACTACCAATGACAAACTTCAGGCAGTATATAAGGCAAATCTTTTGCTTTAAAGGAAACGGCCTCCATAGCAAACTGAGACCCTAAAGAAACTTATTCCTTGGGATGTGTAGAGGATATTTTCTGAGAATTGATGTTTAATTTGTACCAGATATCTTGTGTACCTGTGAAGGTGAGATTGCATATTGCTCATTTGGTGCTATCTTCATTGCCCACTCCTGACAGGGAAGACATTAATTAACGTGCACCCTATTCAAATATTCATAGGGGCAGGATTCCTACCCCACAGGTTTTTCACTGAGATTTCCACTGATGTCATGTTAGAGGTATCAGTGGACACAGACTAACCCTTGCCATGACTGCAGACGCAGTTGCAGGAGCTGAGAGGAGCAGCGTACTGAAGCAGCACTTCACTGTCTTTCAGGAAAGTGAAGAAAGTCTTATCTGCAGCCCTTAGTGTGAAAACTGGGAAAGTAATTTAACTAATGACTCTCTTGATTTCCCACCTGATAATGAAGGTAGCACTGCATTTCATTGTGGAGGAAAACATCTTTTTGGGGGGTTCTTCACACTGAGAGAACAAGGAGTGGGAGAGCTTGGCCACCTGATAATGAAGGTAGCACTGCATCTTTTTGGGGGGTTCTTCACACTGGGAGAACAAGGAGTGGGAGAGCTTGTGCTCTGTGTGGTCTTTTCTGTGTTACCCTTGCTCCTTTTCCTGCCCAGGCAGCCAGGTCTAAGCAGGGAGGCACAATATGTGCTGAACTCCCCTACAGAGATTCTGGATCCTGTACCAAAACTGAAGATGTGATTCCTGTCATCATGCAACCCCATTTATTTGCCTTTTTATTCTTGCCATGACAAACTGAGAAAGCTCAGGCAAGTGTGTGCAGAGATGCAGAGGGGGTGAGTCATGCAGAGCCTGGGGGCTGACAGCAGAGACCCTGGTGTGGAAGGCTGTGGTTAGGGGAGGTAGGAAGGTTTCTGGCTGGCCACAGAACTAAAGTGGGCAGGTGTCAATGAAGGTTACTGCAAAACACAATCTCTGAAGGTGAAATCAGTGAGGTTGCTGGTAACACCATGGAGTTTTATGGGTCAGCTTGAAGGTTCGATTTCCTTTCCATACCCTCCCACGACTCCTTGGCAGCTATACGGCTCCTGCCCTTCACTTTTGCTTTTCATTCACTTTTATTAGCTTTATTTTTCACCCTTTGTGCACTTATAGTAGCTAAATGTTTTAGCTCTCTTGTGTAACCAGCTGATAACATACTGTGAGTTTTCTTTCATAGAGTGACCAATGGGAAATTAAGGAACAAAAATGTAGTACTATCACAGGACCAGCTGAATGGAGGCATAGCAGTCAGGGTGCTGCTTTTAGGGGAAGAGTGGGCATCCACTCCCTGCTCTGGTTCAGACAACTTTCAGCATGACATTTCACCTCTGCACCACAAGTCCCCATCTGTAACACAGGGTGAATGATGCTGCCTTTCCTCATAAGGATAATGATATTGTGAGGAATGGAGAAGTTAAGAACTCAACAGAGGGATGGGGATGATTAATTTGGAGGTAGGCGTAAGACAATCAAGGACTGCAGAGACCTGAGCAAACTCAAAAGATGAGGTTTTTATCAGGGCAAGATTTGTCTTATTATTAACTCTTAGGATAACAGGGCTCTGATCCATGCAGGATCCCTCTCTTTTTATAATACAAGTAATAAGTGAAAGTACTTCATATTTATTAAGAGTAATTTCCTTGAGAAAGAGTTTTGTGAAAACAGACCTATTTATAAACACAGAATAATGTGTCCAGCTTCTCATGTGGGTTGGTTCAAAACAATTCATAGAAATTGTACTGCTGAGAAACTCAGAGGCTGGTTGACATTATGATAGAATAATATATATCTGCTTTCTTTGGAAAAGTTACATTTGTGTTGAAAAAAAGTAACACTGAAAATATCACCCAAACAAAAAAGTTTCTCATTGGGAAAAATATGTCATTGTTGTTGGTAGAGATCTTTAAACTTTTTTTCTACCCATGACCTAACTTAATGTGAGCTTTAGAAACTTGGCCTGTGATTCTCCATTGTGCTTTTGATAAATTACAATTTCATGAAAGCTGCAACATAAATGTATTTAATAAACTCCAAAAACATGGGAAGTAAATATGTTTTGAAACAATATTGCCCCGACACTGGCTGATGTTGCCACAAACACATGTGTGACTCCAGGAGCAGTGCCAGTGGGCTCTGATCAGAAGAGTTCAGTGGGGTGAATTGGGAATGTGTCCCACCAGGGATCAGCCCACAGTAGGATGGCCTGCAGAGCCCATGCAGCCGTGTGACCAGAGATGTCCATAAAGGCATCCACATAGCTTTAAAAAGACTGGAGGGTCTTCAGGTATCACTGCCCAGTTCCCACTTAACACCATTCCCTGTCTGGGGGTTACAAACAGCAGCAAAGGCTGCTGGGCGCTGTCGTACCAGCTCTGTTATTTCTGTATTACAGTGCTGCATGATGGGGCTTGAAATAAGCTGGAGACTTCCCACTGGAGATAAACTTGGGAGAACTCGCTCTGTTTCACCTGCAGATTGGTGGGAGCAGAGTGCTCATGAGGTGGCCAGTGAGAAGCCACACCCAGGACTGGGCAGCAGCTGCTGCCCTCACAGATGCTGACCTGAACAGCTGCTCCATGCAGGGCAGAATCTGTACTTCCACCAACACATCTTGTTAAAAACAGTAAAACTTTTATTATGTGTCCAAGCCTCAGTCATAACCAGCTCATCTCTAAACAGCTAATAATTTCATTTTACTTCTAAATGAAACTCTGAGGTTTTCATGACCTTTCTGCACACACAGAGCTATTCCTATCGACATGCCACAAGGAACATGCAGCAGCATGTGCAATGTTGCCTAGGACTTAGCTGAGTCCATCAGCACTGCAGCCCTCTGGACAAACTCCATAAATGGCCAGTGGTGCTCATGGGATGCTAGTAGAATACAGGGTTCTTCATTACAATTAAAAAAAATTGCACCTAGAGATGACCTCAGAGGTATGGGGGCTTTCAGTGCTGTGACCCTGTTAAAAACTGCGTCTGAGCAGAGAGCCTTAAACCGAAAGACGCACTGAGGGAAATCGGGAGCATCACGTTGCGAGCTAATGAGCACCCATGACAGCTAACATCCTGTGTGCTGCTGGAAAGGAAACACACTGTGGGCGTCCCCAGGCTGACACTCATGCCTGCCATCTCCCCCTGCTGCTGCTGCAGGCTGGGCAGCACAGCCAGCAGTGTGCCAGACACACAGACCACTGGCACCATGGGCACTCCAGAGCCTCCATCCAGGACCCTCCCATCCTCTGCAGAATGAGGCAGCCCCAAAGGTCTCCTGGGGCTCACCAGGGCACCTGCTCTGTTAGCAAACATGTTGTTGTCAAGGACTTTCCCCCATCACTCAAACAGGATTGTCCTTCTCAGAAATTGCTCAGGGGTTCCTAGCACAGCACAGCTCGGTCCAGGCCAGCCAACCCTTGCCAGCAGCATCTTGACACCATCTGGAAACTGGCACAAGCTGGACAGCCCCAGCAGGCAGCTTGGATAAGGTCTCCTTTGCTTGGCAGGATGATAGCCTTGGACAGCAAAAATGTGGACTGCCCCATGCCAGGTCACCACAGAACCAGGCCAGTATTGCCATGGTCAGTGTTTAGCATCTCCCCAGTCACCAGGTGAGGACACTGTGAAGAACCACCCTCTGCCCTGAGCCCAGGGTATGGGCAGGGCCCAGCTGTGCCAGCAGTGCAGCCCTGGTCTCTTTAGCTCCCTTCTCCACTTCAAGCCATGAAAGGACATTGCAAATCTGCATAGATCCGCTCCAGTGCCCCAAGCTGACCTAGGTGGGATTCCAAGCTAAAGCCAAAACAAAGCCAGACTAAATGTTTCAGGCTTAGGAAAACCTGGAATTTTCCTTTTCCACATTACTTCCAGTCCCACATGATTTCCTGCATGCCCAGAAACAATTCACTTTGTTGTCCTCCTCAGCATCCTCCCAGGGAGGAATACTGAGATTTATGGGTGAATGAAAAGCAGATGAGAGCTGAGTCCTGTTGTTCTTCAATGCAAAGGCACTTGGCGTGTCTTTGTGCAGCCTACTTATGACAGTGTCAGTGGGCACCTTTGAGGTCAGGAAAGACAATGGGCTGCAGGGCCATCTCAATGCTGTGAGAAGCACCAGGGCTGAACTGAGCTACATGACACTCATCCTTCCCTTGCTCAGGTGTGTCTGAAGCAGTGCCCATTCCCTGACAGGGAGTCTTTGGTGTTTATTGAAGCTAGGAGAGCTAGGCAAGTCTCATGTCATCAGGTGAGGTGTCTCCAGGTTTGTTTGGAGATCAACTTCGAATTGTGCCATGATGTCACCAGAAAGAGTGGAACCAGAGGGTTTCCTCCCACTCTCTGCCTGTGGTCTCACATTTGGCAGGGTTTTTAAGTTCAGTCACACAGTTATGCAATACCTCTACTGCCAGGCAATCTCCTGCTAACCAGGCCCAGGAATACTTAGCTCCCAGGTTTGCCCACACATGGGTGCCTGTAGCCTCACATGGCTGTGAGGGACCCAGAAGGGCTCTGTCCTTAAGACAGCCAAGGTCAAAATGCGTGAACATGCTCAGACAGCTCTTACTGGATGACACTTGCTACTCCCACTCTTTCTCCTTTCTACACATCACCTCCCACAAGCAGCACCTTTCCCTTCAGTCTCCACAAAATTGGTTAATAGTTAAATGTCAACCAAAGCAGCAAAACCTTTGCAGTTCTTGGCACTCCTGAGCTCCCTGCTAGCACTCAGCTGGCACAGCAAGCAAGGGCAGGAGAGGAAGCAGTGTGTGTGTGGGTGCGCTCTTGTTGCACGAGAGAAGGGGATTAGTGGAGCATCATCTGTGTTTTTCATTCCACACGTCACCATGTCACCTGCCCTGCAGGGGAAGAGGGAGCTAGGCAGGCAACAGGCAGATGAAACCAGCTGGCTGCTGAAGGAGAACCTTCTTACGCCTTGGAGGTGTGCTTCACACTGTGTCTCACTCTGATTCTGCTCTCTTTGAGGTCCCTGGAGATTTGAGTGTTACCTGGTATGGGAACCAGGTGTAAATGAGATAGAAAATACATCTGCACTTCTTAACCCTGCATGAGAGAGGGCGGAGTGGAAGGCACAAGATCCTCAGTTGGTCTCAGCCCAGTTCACTTGAGGATTTGCAGCCATGGAGGAGCCCGCAGCTTGCAGAGGTGAATGTTCTTTCTTCCACTCCTGCAAGTGCAGGTGTCTGTAGGCCACCCAAGCCAATGGAGGGCCCTGGTATACTGCAGACAGGACCAGGTGTTTGGGTTTTATGTGGCAACACAGACCTGTTAGAGTCTCAAACCCCATCCTCTTCTCCTCTCTCATCCCAGGCAGCAGTCACTTCCTATTGTCCCCTACTGGAAAACTAAGTGGCAGGCCTCCAGCCTACAATTAGACCTTTTAAAATCCAGGCACTGAAGGGACCAGGGCTGGGGTGCAGTCACAGGAGTTCTACTGCTCCACATATATTGGTGGATTAATAAGAAGAGACATGGGCATGGAAATTAATGAATCCCATAAAGGTGTGACCTGAGGAAATGCTGCTGGTTTTGGCACATGAAAAAAATAGCAGTTGCTTAGATTTCAAGCATCCAGTGAAAAGCGAGTGACTTGAGGAGCTCCCAGGGGAGGATAAAGTATGACTTGATGCTTCCCATGCAACACTCATACATCAGTGGGTGGACTATTTAATTTTAAATCTGTCACAGCCATAAAAGCAACATTCCACTTACTTTAATGTCAAAATGGAGGCTGAGTTGCCCACCTCTGGCTAGGAGGAGGAATTTGAACCAAACTCATTGCATCTATTTCCTAGCAAACAGTATAATTTCCTAGTAAACAGTATAAACAGAATATATATATATATACATGTAGTCAACTATTGTATTTCTAAGCCAAGACTCTTGTACTGTCTGATCCCACAGAACTCATCCAGGAGGATGCCTTAATCCTGTCCTCACTGTGCACCCACTGTGTGCAAGCACTTAAAAATGTTCTTGGTCAAAAGGATGTCTACTGTGTGAGTCAATCTCTACACTCTGTATCTGTATACAGGAGTTTTATCAACATTATTCTGCTAGGGTATGAATTTGGGTTTCCTTGAGACTGCAGGTATAAAGTTTTGGAGAATCCTGGCATCCCCAGAGTCATGGGAAAGATGTCACCACCTCTCCTGCAGCCAAAGGTCCACAGCACCTCTGGACAGACCTGTCCACCAGTGTTGGCATGGCCCATGGCACCTGGCCTCAGCTCTCCTAAGGAATAGCAGAGCTCTTTTATCCTCTGGGTGTCCATGGTCCATATCTTGCTTTAATTAAGGTGGATGATGGAAACTGGAACAGGTAACTTGTTTCAAAGCATCTTTCAGATATTTATTACTCAGACAACCACTTTTAATGAAGCTTTTATTTACTCAAAGCTTGATGTGGCCTTTGGGTATATACAAAGCAATTAACAGAAATAAGAAGATTAATTTTAAATTAGAAAACTGTTTGAAACAGTGGGACTGAAGGATGTCTGACATATTGGTGTCTGAGTTTTTTAAAGCATTTGAAAACTTGATGAAACTGTAGAAAGATCCCTTAAAAACTGCGGAAGAGTTTGAGAAAGCCACGCAGAATGAATCTGAAGGATATTAGCCTAGGTAACATGTAAAAAGAAGATCAGAAGATGATTTGGGTTTGTGTGGGAGTGTTATTGTAGGGGAAACAACTGCAAGATGGGGCTCTTGGAAGTAGGTGAAATTGGTATTAGGAGAAGAGGTAGCTGTGCAAACTGGGAAAAATAAAAGGTGAAAATAACCATGCTGTCAATTAGCCATTGGGGAAGTTTCAATCAGAGTAAATCACACATTGCTGGCTGGGTTCACTCCAACACTAACCAGATGAAATTCCAGTGTGGACATGCAGCCAGACTAGATGATTTAATGGACTATCTCCTGGCCTTGTGGATGAACCTATGTGTTCATGTTACCTGTTTTCCTAAGGAGAAAAGAAGAATGTGTTTCTTCTGATAGACATTTCCTCATCCTGCAGTCCTCACCTAAGCATAGTTTTCACCATCCTCTTCAAAGTGTTTTTCTGTAAGGCCCAGGCCAGATCTCACCCTTGGCCCTTCTTCCAACTCAGAACATGACTCTGATGTGTCACTTCCAGAGCTTCATTGCAAAAATCAAGGCCTGGTTTCAGGATGGCAAAAGAATAAGCATCTAAAGGGACAAAACCTATCCAAGATGTATCTAGAGAGACAATTCCTCAGTTTCTTAGGCAAGCAGGAATATTTAACTACAGCCAGCCAGCCAGCCAGCCAGCCAGGTTTTCCACAGTTGTAAGTTTTGACCCATGGTGACCCTGGATCACAGCTTCCCAGAAACCCAGCAATGAGAAACTATCTCCCCTTTGCTAATATCAGTAACTCTACTGATGATGTCTCATAAATATAAAATAAAATAGATTTTCTTAGATCTTATATTTTCTTTTCTTCATATACCTAAAAATAATTCCGGAAACCCCCCATTTAAAGTGTTTCTTGGGAAATAACAAAAAACCCCAAGACACCTTGTAGTCAGTTATAAACAGACAATGGGAAAATCCTACACTTGACTAATTGTAGTACTGTGGCTAGGCTTTGTGTTTGGGGATTTCTCAAAGTTTAACTTCTGCACGAGTGAGCTCAGAGCCAAACTGAAAGTGAAAGTCAGTCTCTGCTTGGAGTCGTGCTGAGCCAACCACCGGTGAGCTGGGTAAATTTGCAACTCTGCTTCTGACCCATGCCAAGCCAATCAAACAAGTATTTTTGGAGCTGGCTGGAAGAAGAAACTTGAAAGGAGCTTGATTTCTTAAGAACAGCTGCTCAAAATCTTATTTTTGGCAGGCTGCTGGGAACTTTGGTCCTGAAATTGGAAGAAGTGTAAGAAGTTGTCTCACATTTTGAATAGCTGGTGTTCAGCTGAAGAAATGCTATTTTTTCAGTGAAAGAATTTTATGTTCAGTTAAACTTTTCATAATGCAGAAGTCATTTTTAAAACAGTTTCAATCTTCCCTTCATTTTGTGGGGGAAAACCTATTTTTCCTCAGCAAATGTACCACTTTGGCCCTGCTGGAGGCTCACATACGGATAGGTCTCTGGGGGAGCAGCACAGTCAAGCGGCTGCAGCTTTGTCCTCAGCACCTGGCTCATCAACCTGGACCTGCTAATGGGCATGTCACTGCCCCCAGGGGATCTGCCCACATCCTAACTTCAGAGAGCCTGCTTAGGGCACAACTCTCCAGGCTGTTATGCTTAGGTTATAAAAACATTTCCCAGGGAACTGGTAGCAGGTTCTTCGTTTGAAAAGCTGGGAACCTTCTCCTTGCACAGACCCCAGGTACCTGCTGTGCCAGGCAGAACCTGGTCCCTGTGTCACCTGGGGTGCTCTGATTTGGCTGAGCCCAGGCCCTGTGCTATAATAAGCAAGGTCAATAATAATCATGCTGATGGTGAGATCAACAACAGCAGAGTCAATCAAGCATGCCCACCCTCACACCATAAACCCAGCCTTTCCATGTATACATAACATACTGACACAGTAACTCTTCCTTATCAAAACAGTCCACTGACTCTTTGTAGAATCATAGATTCACGGAGGTTGGAAAATACCTCTAAGATCATTGAGTCCAACCCTTATCCTGATACTGCCAAGCCCACCACAAAACCATGTCCCCAAGTGCCCCATCTACACATCTTTTAATTACCTCCAGGGATGGGGACTGCACCACCTCCCTGGGCAGCCTGTTCCAGTGCTTGACAACTTTTCAATGAATCTAGCACTTAAGCATTCATCAATCAGTTTCAAATCAGCCACCTGATGTTTCTAGATATACATGAAGGGCACAAGCTTTCACTTCAGAAGAGCAACTTGCATAAAATCTGTGCTCACCTTGAGGAAATCATTGATATCCACTGCTCTTCCCCACTGCAGTTCAGCCATGGGCAGCTTTCCTCCTTCTCCAGCTCTACTTTTCTGGTTCAATTTCTCCACTTAGATCCTGGTAATACAGTCTCTGGTTCAGATGCCATCTGATGAGCAGATCCTTTGAAACAAATGGAAATGAGAGAGCCATTATCTCTCTTTAATTTGAAGAAACTGAAATATAATCATTCAGGAAGACACTGAAGGCAGAAAGGGAATTTCCTTGGGCAGTCTTAGTGTGAGGGGGGCTGCTAGCATAACTCTAGGGAAGTCCACAGCACATAAAAGATTAAGTTCAACATTTAAATGCATTTCATCTGCTTCACATATCATAAATGTTTCTCTAGCCCATTTGCTGGGTAAAGTGCTAATTTCAGGGTCCCAGCTCTTGGTTTGGTTTTTTTTGTAAGCTTCACAGGAAAGAGAAAAATGGAGGAGACCTGGCACCCTGAGGGGAACAATGGTTTTAAAGTTCTTTATCCTCGAAAAAAAAAAAAGCATCAGGAATCTAGGACATGGTAGACCATTATTCAGAAAATGCTGCCACTGTAAACAGGATGCATTGCAATCTAGTGTGTAAATCAATCTGACTAGTGACTCTTAGCAAAGCTTTTGCCCAGTGGACCAGGACATCTCCTTTGTAGCAACAGAAGGAAAGGTTTTCTGTACCCTAGCAGGCACAGAATATGTTATGAAGTACGATGTTCCTGGCACCTGCTGTTTGTTTTTTTTGTCAGGTTTTGGGGTTATTTTGTTTTTTCCTCTAACTGTTCTGCCGGCATGCATCTAAACTCTGTGTAGCTCATACATGTAATAAAGATGATGGCATCCTCCTGCCCAGGTAATCGTGCTGCATATTTAGAAAAGCACCACTACAAATCAGACTTATTTTCCTTTTCCTGTCAGTATTGGAGAAAGGGACCTTGATCATTCTCCAGCACCCAAAGAATTTGGTTTGCTTCTTAGAAAGACGCTTTCCTTGGCTAAAATTGTCAGCCTAAGCTCTAAATTCTTGGGGAAGAAAATACACCATCTTTTCTGAAAGACTTGCTGCTACAGTGTTAAACTGCAAAGACCCCTGAACACCCTTTCTCTTCTCACAGGCAAAACATCCAGCCCACCTACAGGTCCGTCAGGCCACTGCACTTCACTGACTTTTTACTTTCCTCCTACATTCTAACAAGTTGGTACTGCTTTGTAAAGCCCACACTCGTTAAATTAGTCAGAGGATGAATTAACTTATCAGTCTGAAGGGCTGGGAAATAGCAAAGGCTGCACCTACTGATTCAGCCTCAATTGCAGTATTTGTCATACTAATGGACAAAGAGCATCTTCTGCTTCCCATCAATGCTATTCACGTCTGCTGAGAAGTGACTTATCAGAGAGAAATGACTGAAAAAGAACAGAAAGGCATAAATGCATTCTTATTAATTTCTTCTTAAAGCCAGTTCAGATGTAGTTTTTAATTTCCATTGTTTAGAGTAATTAAAAAGTTTCAGTTACTGTTCACTTTTTGTATTACTGTATCAGATGCACTTCCCATGAGAAATTTCTCTAGAAGGGACCCAAAGGCAGAATTCCTAAAATCAATTTGCAATGCCACTTTTGTGATACCTTGGTATAGGTCTGTGTTTTGGTTTGTTGTTGGTTTTTTGTTTGTTTGTTTTTGGTTTTTGGTTTTTTGTTTGTTTGTTTCGTGGGTTTTTTGATTTGTTTTTTTTTTTTGGTTTTTTGTTTGTTTATTTGTGGTTTTTTTGTTTGTTTGTTTTCTGAGAAGCACAAGAGAGAGCAGCAGTCTTTCCTAGTTCTTTGGAGTTTGTTTGGTGGTGGGGTTTTTTTTCCATTTATTTTTTTCCTGATAGGGTTACTGGAAATTGGAAATCTTGTCTTTATTTTTCTTGGCTGCTTCTCAGGTGGCTGACGAAAGTGAATGGCAACCCAGCTGACACTCAAAAAAGAAAGGCTGTGCCTTTAATGGAAATTTGTTAGCAGACAGCACAAAAAAATACCATTTAAAGGTGCCTTTGAGGAAGAAATAGAGTAATTAAACAAAGAATTTTGAGTGTAGGCTCATTCAAGCATTTTTCATCTTGCTTTTGTTGCATGAAAAGACTAATGCAATAAAAGAACACATTAAATCACTTAGTGAATGTCCCCATTTTTTAACATAACTGTATGCTGCTTTGCAGAGAACAACCAAGGTAAGGATCTTTCTGGATATGGCAGAGAGAACAGAGTGCTGTGAAAAGTAGAGGCTCTGGCACAAAAAGGTTCTTCTCCCTTCAAGGGTAGCAAGCTCATAGTCCCACTGCCAAGACATAATGCAAAAGGGCAGCATATGTGGGACAGCTTGCATGGATTAAACAGAAGTTTGTAAAGTGATTCTACTTCGGAGAGTAGAAGGTGCCCAGAAGAATGCTCCAACTCCCTACCAGCAATCTTTCCTTTGAACTCTCTGCTCTTCTGCTCACAGGGACAGAAGGTGATGTATTGGTAAAACTGGAATTGTTACCAGGGTACTATTATTCAAACTTTTTATAGGAAAACCGTCTTTAATTAAATGAGAAACTAAATCAGCCTACTCCTATATGCTTTTCTCAAGAGTATATAAAATTAATAAACTAGAGACTTGGAAGAAAAACCTTCTTATAAAGGTATGAGATCTGCAACTATTTCTGAAAAAAGTAGCATCATTTTCCATTAGAGATAGAAATCTGGATTAGGTGGTTCAGGAGAATGATCCAGCCTGCTAATTTCCTACATTCTTATGTTTTTATGTACACTAGTTTTCTCCAACAGAATGGCCCAAGCTGAAAACTCAACTGTGTTCAAGGCTTCTATGAGCCGCTGAATATTTGGGTGTGGAGGTTTGCTGTGGTCATCAGTAGGGGCTTACCACCACCACACATCTTCACAGGTCTTGGTTTCAATCACAACTACAAGCAGAAGTTCCAAAATAACCCATGAAAGGAAGTTCCCCAAGTTGTTTTTAAAATCAGGAAGTAGAAGGATACTACTAAAGCCTCCAGAGCTAATACAAATGCTAGTCTCATTCACAGGGTATGCCATTCTTAATGAATGCTTCTGTAACTCTGACTTTTTGGGCTTCCCCATCCTTGAGTATATTTTGAAGACAATGTAAGGAGACTGTGTTTAGCTGTTCAGAAAACCACAGCCCTGGATCAGAGGACCAGACTGCAATGAAGAAGCTTCAGATTAGGATTGCCTGGGGATTTGCTCTGTAGACACCTCAATACAGTCAGCATAGAGAAAGGACAGGGTAGTCCCCTTAAACAGACACTGTATGGCTCAGAACTATTATTGATGCGAATTATAAGTGTAGTCTGCAAATCTGCCCAGGATGTCCCTATTTTTTTCCCCCAAGTAGAAATGACAGAATCATGTAAGTACACTAACGCTGCCTATCTGTGTATATGGATGTCTGCAATTGTTGGGATTGATCCTGTTAGTTTTTTCCTCACACAGTGCACTTTTATCAGGAAATAAAAGTAATAATACTCAGAGAGACTCTGGCCAGCCTCCTCAAAATGCAGGTTTTCTTGGTCAGTTTGGGATAATTTAGAATACCATCAGCTCAGAGTAGTGGCCAGGAGGTTGTCTGTTGCTGTTGCTGTGCATCCAGTGTTGTCTTATAGCCATGGAAGACCTTCCTAAGGCTGGGAGCACTGTCTGCACTTCCCAGCACAGAGTACACATGCTGATGGCAGCTGGTGTCTTGAGAACCAGCTAGAGCTCCCTGACGCTCCCTGACTTTCCACCTTGCCCTGAGGTTTGGGGGTCTGGCTTCAACATCTTCTAGGTTAGAAAACATTTGCAAAAGGTTAAGTTTCCTACTCTAAAAAGAAGACTTGTTTGTTTGATCACTTTTGCTCTGCCTCTGATGATGCCTCATACTGCAAAGAAAAGAAGAATCATGGAGAGGTCTGTGAGCTGGCTAACAGTGGTTCTGGGGACCAGTCAGGATCTGGGGAGATCTGGAGAAGAATGAAGCTACCTCAGGTCATGTCTTTCTCACCTTGTCTTGCAAAACCCATACTCTCCACCTGTCTTTCGTCCTGGAAGTGGGGAGGGTGGCAGAGGTCCTGCTGTTCTAACATTGCAATCAAATGAGGCTCTCATCTGATGGGACACTGAGGCACCTGAGGAACATGGCCAGACACAGAATGTGCCCCAGTGACTTGGACTGATAAATGACGTTCAGCATATTTAAAGTGCAACCTAGATAAGCGTCAGTGTTATGTCACAGACGAGTTACTTGTATTTATGCTGATGGATACAGGTGTTAGTGTGTGTGTATGTGTGTGTGAGTGTGTGTGTGTGCGCGTGCGTGTGTGTTTTTGAGTTTCTGAAGGTCTACAAAGGAAGTCATGTGTGAGAGGTTGAAATCCCCCAAGAGAAAAATGTGAAAAAAAAAAAAAGCTTGAATTCACCCACAGGTGGTATTGACAAATAACTGTTTCCCAGGGGTCCAAGAGAATTTTTGCCTTGTTTTGAGCTGACTGAAGGCTAGTTAGTGAGGCATGATTGTGACAACCATTCTTCTCTGTGTTACCAAATAATCTGAAACCTTTCTCTGACTTTTTCAAGTGTATTGTGGTTTGTAATCACAAACCTAAGTCAGTCAGCTGCTGTGAGGCTGATAGAAGCAATGGTTATCTCAGCACTGGGGAAAGACCCAGTGAGGCAATGATGACCAGCATGTCCCAGAAAACAGAGAATTCTGGTCATGGGAATGATCAGTTCAGCAAATTTCTCAAACAACAAAATGCATACAGTTGCTTTCAAGAGAAAAACCCAAGTCAGGCTTGACTGGCAACAAAGTCAAGAGCTCATTAAATAGAAGTTGAGTGTATCTGAGTTGTAGAAACCTTTCATGCTTGCATCTGAGTTGTAGAAAACTTTCATGCTTGCACAAGGCACTGAGTGTTGAGGCAAGAGACCGACTAGCTGACACAGATCTTATGATGCTGTCTGTCACGTGAACCAGGTTTGCAGAGAAAATCCCTCTGATGTGCCTTTGAGACAGTTACTCAGCCGATCAGCCGCCATAGCCCTGGTGGAAGGCTTTCTATGGCCCTCACTTTGTATCATTCTGAATGCTTAAACCTTTGCTCTCAGAAGTCCCTAGCAGCCTTAATGAGACAAATGGGCAAAAACCCCAGTCTCAGCAAGGTGAACCTGGGCAAACTCTTACCTTTCTGTACTCTCTTGTAGATTGTTGCAAGTCTAAAAGTTACTACAACTGGTCAGATTAAAGGGACTGTTTTGTCCCTGCTTCCTTGTTAGTTCATTGCATGGAAGCAGACCCCACTTTGTAGTTTTATCAGCCTCCCACACACAAACCTCTCAGAACC
Organism: Geospiza fortis; assembly: GCF_000277835.1. Taxonomy (NCBI): domain Eukaryota; kingdom Metazoa; phylum Chordata; class Aves; order Passeriformes; family Thraupidae; genus Geospiza; species Geospiza fortis. The sequence continues at coordinate 5,939,793 of NW_005054316.1, read as the reverse complement.
TGCCAGTTCCTCTCTGAGGAGGAGGATGATGTGAAGAAATGTCACCAGCGATTACTTTTTGAGTGCACAGTGGGCTGGAACATCCTCTCACTGGCACCTGCTATTATGTAACCTTCACAGGAGGCCCTTGCTGACATGTGCAGTCCCATCTGCTGATCTGCCTCTGCTCTCACTCCTCTTTTGCCTGCTTTCTGCTTGGTCTGGAGGCATAAACCCAGCTCTTGTCCTGGGAGAGTTTTGCACCCTGTGCCCTGGGCAAAGCTGAGGATCTGGACCCAGCTTAGGGCATCTCCAATGGCAATGGCTATTACGAAACCATCAGGAGAATGAGACATGGGAATCCCAGTCTTCTTTTGTCATAAGGGAGGCATGAGAATGGTATGGACTCATGCTGCTGAAGGGAACCTAGGCAGGTAAATGAGATGCACTTCAGGGCACAAAAGAGCAGAGTGAGAGCTTCTGCTGGGAAGAAGTGTCTAACAGCAAGGTACTACTGCTGAGTACTGTGAGCAGTATGGGTGGAAGGAAAACGGTGGTGTTATTTCCTAATTGTCTTTGACAACATTTGGTACTTTCTACCTCCCCATAAGCTTAGTGGGCTTGAAGAAAATAATGCAAGGGTATTTGTATCACTGCCTTCAGGCCCCTTCTACAGAGAGCTGCAGTCAGCAGGTACCTCAAAGGTTTGTTACTGTCTGCTCTTCAATTGAAGTGTAACCATTCCTGGAGGTGTTGAGAGAAGTGTGAGCATACATGCATTCTCCCATAGGATAGCTGGTTAGTAGGATTCAGGTTAGCCAGCATTAATGGGGTGAGGCTCAGTGACAGCTGGGGAGTCTGTAGTACAAAATCAGCCATGATGTGTGCAAGTGCCACTACCCATAACAAGATGATCCACTAGGATGGCTTCTTGGTTTTCTCTACCCTTCTGTTATTGTTGTGTATTATATGGGAAGATCCTAACACCTCTTGAATTCCTGCAAGATCTTAATGGGATTTGTATTTTACACTTTGCAGTTTAACACTGCTCATGAACGAAAATTATACCTTCCTCATTTTCCTGGGGTCATGTGTATCCTTTTTTTAATGCAAGGTTTGTGGAGAAGGAATGGTTCCTGCCTGTGCACAAGATTATTAGCATGCCAAAGTCCTGTTAAATGCTTATACACATGGTACCATGGTGAGGATGTGCCAAAGGATATCAGTGATTCAGTGCCCACTTACAGTAAAGGATACTGCACTAAAGGAACAACTCACTGTGGCCCCATAAGTTATTCCAAGGCAGAGTTCATTCAGAACAGTTCCTCTAGGGACACAATGAAATCTCTTCATTCATAAGATTTTGGCTGGAACTAGATCTTTGAATCATGCTCATTTTTTTAGAGACGAGTCATTGACTGAAAGCATTATTTAGAGCAATTCATCTCTGAATCCCAGCTTTGCGATGCTTTTGTGCCATATTTCTGTGACAACTCAAATCAAAACCTAGATGCTGAGCCACATCCCTTTTCTCTCTGTGTCCCCAGACCTAGAATTCCAGGCAAGCACCCTGATACTAAATCCATCCTCTGTATTATCTGGTACAGTCTAGGTCATGGTTACATGTTTTTACCATCTATTTTCTATAGAGATGATTTGGGGGCTGCATCAGGTAGACTCCCTGTACCTTTCACTGGTACTGAAAATAAAAAGAATCAAATGGAAAGCACTGCCTAAATGCAGGTTAGTTTTATCTCAGCCATGCTTAATGCATAGTAGTCATGAAGAGCAAACTGCAAGGAGTAATACCTCAGGCTGCTGGAGCCTGCCTGACCTCTCCCTGACACTAGCCTCATCCAAAATTTGCCAAGGCAGTTAGATTCTCAGGTCCCTTTTTAATTCAGGGTGAGTGGGTGATTAAAAAGACAATAGGTCCCTAAGTGTCTTTGAGGATCTGGTCTTTGGCTCCACTTCCTTACCAGAACCCCCAATGGTAACTCCCCAGCACAAGGATTCCCACAGCCACCAAGGCCAGCTCCAGCCCGCTCCCACTGAGATGGTGCAGAAGCTGGGGCAAAGGAGATAAAATCCCACCAGTGGGCACGTTTCCATACCCTCTTCTCTTCCAAGGAACAGGTACTAGGATGATACCCATACCATACAAAGCAGAGTGCCCAGACATGTATCATTGTGAAACCCCCATTCTGTGGTTCCTAATGGAAATTCCCCATTTTGAGAAGTTTTACTAAAAATAATAGACTATTTCATGACAGCAGGCTTTTATAAGTGCTCTCTCATATAGCCACAATCCAAAACCAGAGGCCTGGGATTTTTCCCCATTTTCTGTGGAAACTTATCCCTGTTTAATTTTGAACACCACCTAAAGAGAATGGTGGTATTTTATACCTGGGATGCCTGGAGAGCCAGGCTGTAGGAATGGGGCCCTATTTGGTTATTCCTACATGAGTACAGAAGCAGACACACAAACCACTGTGAGAGAAGGCAGTTTTGGCGGGAAAATTCATTCTGCAAGACTGGTGGTATCTTGCATATTGAGAAAAAGAGAACAAACAAAAACTGAATTTTGAGGAACTAAAACTTGGATCTGCTAAGCAACTGTAAAGAATAAAAAAGAGAAGGAAGAGAAGAGAACAACCAGTGTCTGACTGTAATTTCCTTTTAATGAATTATCTCTGTATAAGAAATTAGGCAACTACTTTCAAGCTGGTGAAACTTTTTGAATTTTTCTTTTTCAGTAAGTACAACATCAGCATTTAGAAACTAAACTAGAAAATACAGGCATGGGTTTTTTTCTTATTTTCATTAAAATCATCTTATCTACACAGAACACTGGCCAAACCACATCCAAATTTCACTAAGAAAAAATACTGGTTGACCAAAGAGAGGGTATTGTTCCCATTTGTTATTGGATTCTTCCCCTGCTCTTAAAAATAAGCAATATGTGGGGTATAAAATGAGCCTTGTCTCTCGATCAGGTACTCCAGTGTATTGAAAATGAAAGAGCAGAATTTCAAGCTGTGAAATGATACATTAGCCCAAATGCAATGATTTTCATTGGTTCATGATAAGAGTAGAGGAAAGGGACAAATCTACTAATTATAAGGATAAAGCAGTGATTTCTGCCTTGGTACCAAAAGTATTTAGTTCATCCTCCAGCCCAGCACATTCAGCTAAGCACTTGTCTGTGCACTTTTCAGCAAAGTGATGAACTGAATCAAATACTTTGGCATATGGAACGTCTCAACACTCACAGAGATAGTGTCACAGTAGTGGAAAAGAGTGTTCACTGGCTTGTCATTGGGATACAGAGCACGTAGTCAACCTCTATACATACATCTATCCAGTCACTGTCCCAGTGATTTTTTGAAGATTAAATATGAAGTTTATGGAATTTGCAGCTACCTCTTACCTTCAGCACTTCTTCTATGTTGAATATATAAGGCAAGGACCTTCTTATGGGCTTGAAGATACAAAGTAGTTGCAATTACTTCAGTGCCATGCAGCTCTTTCCAAGCTTGTATTGAAGGAAGCAACTCCTCAAAGAGCATGCAGACATCAGGTGACACCATTTCCACTATCAGCCTGATGATGAAAGCATAGCCTCTGCTGTGACCATGTTGGAGCCCCCACGTCAGAGCCCTTGCCAGAGGCCAGGCAAGAGAGGGGAGTTCATGCTCAGAATATTTCTAATTACACAATCTAGATTAAATGGATGGTTCAGTCACCATACTGAATGTTTATTTCATTGGCACATGATAATATGTTGTCACATTTTCATATATTATCCTACCATAAGCTTCATGCTTAAAATAAATGTGTATGTGACATGGCCAGAAGGTGACTGCTACATTCTGATGTGGCAAGTAGAACTGCAAAGACCTTGGAGGGACAAGCTTTTGTCCCAACAAATAGTGCCCAGACAAAAATGTATTTCTCTCATGGGTGATGCACTTCAAAACATGCTTTTATTTGTCAAAGGTTTGCCAGGAGGGCAAAAATTAAGGTCTTCTCTTTGCTGTGTAGAGCAAAGGAGACAGGAGAGGGAATAACTGCTGAACTATTTACAGGCTTCTCCTGTATGTACCAGTTTTCACCAAAAGATATCAAAGCACTTTATGCAGTGCAGTGACCTTTTATTTTCAGCCCATTATTAATAAGAAACTGAGGCAGAAGGAAAGCAGGCTACCTTTCAGATGTTGCATGGAAAATCAAAGGGCAAACTGAAGCATCTCCCAGAGTTCACCCACAAAATCCCAACACAAAAATGCAATATCTGTCTTTGGTTAGTCTGAAAATTCCCTAATAGGGGGATAACTATGTTGTAGCTTGTTTACATTTAGGGGTTGATTACTGAGTGCTGAGTAAGCATGTTCCATTGTTAAAATAATGACTTTTTCCATGCTTGTGACGTTCATTAGGACTGTTCCTTTAAGGCCAGAATGAAAATATTATCTGCATTGTTTATTCATGTCAGTCTCACAGTTATGACAGGTTTATGTTGCAGCACACTCTCATCCAAAGAAAACTGTGGGAATATTTGGTTCTGGAAGCAAATAGAACCAGGGAGGAGGAACAACCACTGGAACATAAGAAAGGCCTTGCAAACTCCTCTTCCAGAAATGCAGCTCTCCTAAAACAGCCCAGACAGGTGTCAATTACTATGATATGTTGTATCTTCAAACATTGTTTTGCTGAGTATAGCACTGGAGGTGTTAATGTAATGATTCCAAGAGGTTAAATTTGAAAGATAAACTCTAGAGATTTTTGTATAATGCAATGATAGCCGCTTTGCCCTGCCACCTACTAAATGGAAGAACAACTCCCTGACACATGCACCATCATCTTCAGTTTGGCATAACTTAGGGGCTAATGAGTGTTCATGTTTATTCTCTGAATACTAAGTTTAATTAAGTTACACAAGGAAAAGACCAGTTCACAGTGTTGCGCAGGCAGAACTAAGCCTCTGTAGCAAACATGGTCTCTGGCTTACTCAAATGTTACAGCAGTTGCTGAACAGTACATCTTTTGGCTTAGCATTTTGAGATCTTTTGTTGCCTAAAGGAAAGAGGATTTCATCTCTCTTTGAAAAGACCCCTCTTGAGGTACTTCTGGGGTATCTGATCTTTTCTTAACAAGTAACTGATCAATGGATCTGGTAAAATTCAGAGCGTTTCTTCTCAGCTTGTCCTGAGAGTGAAGACAGACATTTCTTTTCAGACCCAAAGAATGGTTTTGTAGCTGTATCATTTGGCCTGACTAAAGATATATCCTCCCCTCACAAAATTTTTGCTATTTCTCAGTAAAGCAGTTTGTGACTGTAAGAACACACATAGGTACTTCTTTCAGAGAAAAAAAATCCCAGAGAAACATCCTTTGCTAAATGGGAGAAAAGATAAAGCTCAAACAAAGCACAAACAAACCTTTAAAAGGAAGTGGAAATGGAGAACAAATTCTTCCTTTCAAGCCTCCACCATCACTGAACAGGGAAATGGACATTGTGGCATGCAGAGTACCTTCTCTACATCTACATACTCCTTAGTGTCATCTCTGTGCAGTGACTGCAGGACTGAAAGCAAATGCAGGGTCCAGAGCAGGCACACACAGACAGAATGAGTAAAGGCACTGCAACAGCACCTGGTTTGCATGTCAGCAGCATAAATTAATGGCTGACTTTGCAGGAACGCAGGCCTGAAGGGAACAGACTGACCTTCAAGCTGGGCCCTCTCCAGCAATGGGTCAAACAGCTGAACTCAAAAGCTTTTTGTCTTCCTCTGACCCCACTCTCCCAAGGGGGAGATCCCAGCTCCTTCTTGCCCTGCAGGGTGGGAATTTCTCCCTTTTTCCTGGCCTGGAAATGTCACTGTGCTTTTGCAGATGTGAAGGTGAGGACCTGGCTACCCTGGCTCTGGGTGTGGCAGCCCTCAGTGCCCTCCAGTTGTGCTGGCTGGAGCTGGTGCCAGGGGCCAGCCTGGCCTGCCCTGTGGGCACCTCCACTCCCTGCACGTCCCTTCCTCCCAGAGACCTCGTGATGCTCTGCAGCAGGAGGCAGAGCCCGTGCCATGAGAAGCATTTGCTCTCAGAAATCCTCATAAGGTAGTCACGCTTTAAAATGGGATAGCAGCACAGAAGTGGAGTGTTTATTTAAAACACTAACGGGGCAGCTGTTGCTAATAGCAACAATATGGCAATCACCAGCTAATATGGAGATGTTTGTTTCAAATTTATCATCTTGAGTTTGATGGGTGGCCAAAACTTCACAGAACATTTTATTTTGCAGTGTGTGGATGTGCAAGGACATGGACAGCACATGACAACAAATAATCCTTTCAAAGCATGGGGTCAAATGTGCTCAGGGGAGTTCAGCTGTAGTTAGCAGAGTTGTCCCTGGAAAGATTTGCTTTGCCTGACACTGCTTTTGCCCAGAGAATGGAATCTAGATGTGTGCTCATAAAAGTTCCTATTCCTGGTGAATTTAGTGGTGTTGAGGACCTGGTTACTGCCAGTTGTACTTATTATTTAGGAAGCAGGTGACAACACAGGAATGACAAACTCACAAGGGCATAACAATGATGGAGAGTTTAGGAATGTACCCATCAAACCCCTGGGGCTCAGAGCAAGCCAGCTGGAGAGAAATGACGGGCAAAATCCAACTACTTCTGCTTGTTTCTCCTGGGCACCTATGGTAACAGCTGTGTTCATGGCACTTGCAGTGCCTGGAGCAGCTCCCATGATGCCAGGGCAGTGGCATTACATTGCCAAGCCTGCCTTTCTTTTCTAGTCTTTGTATCAACAGGACACACATACAATGAAACCCCAAATTACATTTTGGCCAGGTTTTCTTGGTCTTATTCCAGACTGGCTGCTAGGCCAGTGCCAGTCTACAGATCATATTTAATGTGAAAGTCAGATGACTTATGCCTGAAAAATCACATGAAAGTTAGAAGTCAATGTCAAATCCAGGTTCTTTTTTGTTTCCCTTAATTCAAATTTTGAGATCTGAGATAATTTTGATGCTGAAATTCAATGCAAAACAGAAGGTGCAGAAACAAGAGATATACAAGCCTACATAAAAAAAAAATCTAAAAGAAAACATTAATGTTAATCCTGAAAAGCAAAATCAAGATTCGCACCACTCTGTATTCAGTAGGAAGCATAATCAGTCCCTGACGGCAAATAAGCTTGGCAAAAAGTCCTATCTCATGTCTGATTTGCAAACAAAGAACATAAAGAAGCAAATTAAGTGAAAAACCTGGTGGAGTAACAAAAAGTAAGCATATCACTTTTCAATGTTGTTTGAGTATCTTCAATCAGAAATTTTAAAAAGAACAGATTTCAGACTGAATTACACATGTTCTCTACTATTTTTGTGTAAGTAAGCAAAAGTTTAGATCTGCATCTGCTCAGTCAGAAACAATAGGCAACTTCAATTCCCTGATTCCTTTGGGCTAGTCACCTCAGGGAACCAAAGGAATGAGTAATTCCCAAGTGCCACAGAGATACAATACCAAGCTGAACACAGACACAGCCAAACAGCAGCACAGACCCTTTGGAAAAATGGCCCGTATACACCTGCCCTCCGCAACTGAAAAAACACGCACTGGACACAGTCACCTGAGGATGAGGAAAAATCTTTCGAGCTGCCAACTTAGTCTTGGGGGAAGCACTCATGAGAGAATAAACAAACCATACTGCAAAGCAAATGCAACTGAAATGGTGTCACGGGAAGGGCATAGAATACACCCTGTGCTGTATTTATAGTGTTATTTTTGATTTGTAACTTTTTCCCATGCAATAGGAGCACAGTGTATAGAAGGGTGGTGCAATCTAACCCACACTGCAATCTAACCTTGCTATCTAATTTAGGATAGAAATCAGCTAAACAGAGCAGGGAAAAACTGACAGTGCATTTCACTTTCCAAAGGCAGGTTTAGCACGAGCCCAGATTCTACCTGACTAAACCTGTAGGAGTTCAGCACCAGCTGGGCTGATGGTTCTTGTTCTGAATTGTTACAGGTAGGAAGCAGAGACAGATCTGATCAAAGGTCTGTCTGACCTCTTTTCTGTGATCAAACCCTTAACCATGGCTATGCATCCCACAACAGACTCTGGAGAGTGGTAGGAAATCAGAGCTGCCTTCAGAAGGCATCTATAAATGTGGCCTGTTTCCAGGAACCCACTTGCCACTTTGTTCTTTGAGTTCATGGACAGCTTGTACAGAGCTTTCCCTTCCAAAAGGCAACCAACCCAACAGCTTTCTGAGTTTGGCACAACTGCTTTCCTTATTTTGGTAAATGTTCCTATTGTTCCCTGGGGAGACTGCAGCTGTGGCAGTGAAGACAAAACTGGAATACAATCCCTTTTCCACATGGAGAGGCGCTGATGAAGGCTCTTTCTGCTCTATATGGGCTTGAAAGGATCCCTGCTCCAGGCTCATCCCACCATACCCTTCTCACAGCTATGCTCCTGCTGCCTCCTTGCTGGTATGATAACAGGGCAAAGGCGAGTTTCAGGATTCATTCACACACTTCCTCCTTCCTAAAAGCCATGCTGTCAAACATTTGCAAAAGTAAGAGAAATAAACAAAAGTGAGCTGTGGCTGGGGTTTTCCCATTTGTGGTTTGATAAGGAGAGAAGGAAACAGTCTCCAGTCACAGCAGATTTATTCTTTATTTCTTTTTTCACTGTAAACTCCTGACTTCTTTCTCATGCTAATCAATGTTGTTCTTTCATTGCTATGGTCTAGAGTCCCTCACATAGCCACAGTGTAAGTGTAAGAGAAGAAAAGAGGAGAAAATGCCTAGCTTGCCTGGAGCTCACACAAAGGGGAAAATCAGCAAAAATCACCATTGGTCCATGTTTGCAGCAAGTGCTATATAAGCCCTCCCTCCAAACACTGGCTGGGCAGAGGGCTTGGGAGTGGATCACAAAAGCAGTCATGGTGTGGGAGCAGAAAGGGACTGGCTGGGATCAGCCAGTGGAAGCAGAGGCATCAAACTGATGTCCTGGCTTCTATAAGGAAATGCTTCACATCTCAAGGGGCAAATACAGCCCTTAAGAGGGCTGGATCTACCCAGGCTTGTCTGCTCTGCAGGATGTCCCTGCTCCTGCTTTCTTTCCAGTAAATGTAAAACAGTTCAGCAGAACTGAGGGAAGCATCCTGGTGCACAGCAGGGGAAGAGCTTCTACACAGGCTAGTCCTACAAAACCCTTGCAAATCCACTGCCTCTCCCAAGCCCTGGTCTTTGTGCAAACATCCAGTGTTTTTGAAGGACAGTGCATGCACTTAGTCAGGGATTGATTGGGAGAAACACATTGACTGCAAACAACTCCAGGTGTACCCCAGCCATTTGCCATCTGTTCTCCTTGCCCCAGGGCAGTGGCTGTGGTACAACAAACACATTCCTCTGATGCATCGTGCTGTAAGATCTGTACCAAACTGAGGGAGGAGTGGACCACAGCAAAAGTTTCAAGTCTGCAAAGCAGAACTGGGAGGTAGAGATGGAATCAGCCTCCTCAGGGAGAGAGGTTGTTCATATAAGGGAACTTAACTTGTAAACATCTCATATGACAGGCCTTTTCTGTTAATATTCAGGGTGGAGACTGGCTTTGGGGCCTACACCTGTGTTACCTTTTCCATGCTGATGGGGAAGCTGTGAAGCTGCTCTGGCAAGTAGGTGTGAGAGCAGCTCTTCTGACCCTGGAAGCCTGCACACAGCTCTGTGGTGTTTGGCAGGAATCAGCATGTGCTTGCTTACTGCTTTTCACAAAAACAGCCAAGATTCCCTCTGTGTTGCAATACAATTACTCTGCCAAACCATTGCATTTTAGGATCCCTGCTTATTTGTAATAAAATAGGCTGCTTTAAAGTAATTTTGGCATGATTTAAGTGTTTGTGATAGACATCATAAAAGAGCTATTAAATAAAGAACAATATCAGGAGGGTAAAAAAATCAAATTGTTTTTCATATGAGCAGGCAGGCCTATACACACACCTTCCACATACAACAGCCATTATATCCCCACAACTGTTAATGGATAAGAGCGAATTGGATAGAGATACAGCATTGTGTGCCAGTGGACAGTCTGGTGATGTGCTATCAATACATCACCTGTTACCATATTGTCCCCTGGGAAACTCCAAGCCCAGTGCTCTGTGTACAGCTGGTGCCAGAACTGTAATCTGAGCTTCTGGCCTGACTAAGCACCAACCATTAAACTCACATTTTCTTCACAAGTCACACATTTTCCAGATCAACCCCATGTCTTAATCGTGAAACAGACTGAGCTCAGAAATACACCTGTGCAGAGTGCTGGACGTGAGGGGAAGGCAGAATTGAACTGCATAGGTGCCCTCTGAGATGCTTAACAGACAGGTATGTTTGGATATACATTTAACAGATGTAACGAAAAATACATCTTTCTTGTTGAGGAATCCCACTGAAAGTATCAGCAGTGGTGCTGCAGCTGCCAAGGAGCCTCAAAAGAAATTCTCAGTGACGTAGGATGACAATATTTCTGCAAGCAGCTCATGGAATTTAGTTGGGAAATTACAAATGTCATGGGACTGATAATTAACAAAAAATCAGCTAGAGCAGTGAGTAAAAAAATCAGTGGTAAATGCACAGGGCTGCAGATGAATTGATTGAGATTGCTGTAAGTTTCAGCCCTAAAAAAGTCACCAGACCAGCGCCACTACAGTAACATGGAAATGATGAGCCTCAGGAGGACTTAAAAGGTGACCTACAGCAACTCCTCCCATAAAACCAGAAAGTCTCCATTTGCTCTTCTGGACACATCTCTATCGAACCAAAAGTGAATTTTGTGCTTTGGATTTCTGCCAGAATCAAACAGAGATCACCCCTCTGTTCCTTTTCTGTTCTGCATAAAACAGGGTCAGTACTACACTGGCTGGGTCTGATGTGGTTACACAAAGAATGGCTTTGAGGGTGAATTCAGCAGCAGATGTAGCCATTACGTGCATCTGCAAAGAGCTGTGCTAAGACAGCCCCATCCTCTGCACATGTGAAACAGAGCATCCACAAGGGAAGCAGCAGAAAGGCCACAGTTTCACAGGTGTGCTTTCCACCTAAATCCACTACTGAAGAATTCCCAACCCTGACTCTCAGCCTTAACTCCTCCTTTTCATAAGATCAGTAGACTGGCACCCAGAACAGGGTTGTAATTTGCCTCAGTCAATAAATCAATATAAATAATACCATGTATTTAACATCAAATCTTAATTAATTTTCATAATGGCCTGGCAGAGTGAGTGCTGTATTCCTGATATGCCCAAGTTGGGGTGCAGTCAGCAACAGAATGATACAGGTCAAGCAGAGGTATATTTTTCCTAGTTTTTTTTTATCTCTTCGGTTGAATCAAATTTTAATATGTGCACACAAATATGTCTTATTGAGATTTATTTTAAACAAGACTTTTAATTACATATTGTCATACATTACTAAATTACTAACACCACTTTGTCTATAAATGTCCAGTACCTAGATTCTCAAGAACTACTTAGTACCAACAAAATGTGTGTCTATATCTGCCTGCAGACAGTAAACTGTTGCAATTAGCTTAAAAAAAATTATAAAGAAACATTTCTCTGAATTTTGTCTATTCCACCGCTCTGTTGTTTTCACTGTTCTTAGTGTAGCTTGATCTGGCAGTGCGTTTTAGAACTGCCAAATCTAATGTCTCTGAGCAAAGGACAGACTGTGCCACTGCCCTTTAATGGTAAAGAGAAGCTGCCCACACTGCAGCCCCCTCTGCACATCTCACCTCATGCTGGTGATGATAGCTGGAACCTTTACCTGGCAAGCGTCTCATCTTTTCCATCCATAACAGCTACCAGAGTTTCTTTTTTTTCTTTAAGGGGGGGAAAACCCAGAAAAGCATCTCCTCTAAAAGGAAAGAGGAAGCCAGAAATTTGGTAGTGTCTTGGTCCTGCCCCATGATGCTTCTTCCTGCCTGTGAATTTCCACCTGCCCCTTCTGCTATATAAGGCAGTGCACATGGTATGCACTGTTTAGTCGCCTGCCTCTGTCCAAAGGATTAGTAGCAGTGGGGAGTGATGCTGTTCCTCCTTTCCTCTGCAGTTCACGGGAGGTGAAGGAGCTCTGGCTGGATTCACTTCTTGGGTGAGTACTGCCTTTGAAAAAGTCTGTGGCATCATGGTTGAAATCAGTGGAGAGCTTCAGATGCAGCTGCACAGAGATGTACAAAAAAGTACATAGGGGAGAGGTGCACCCACTAAGCATAGCTCATGGGCAGAGCTGACGGAGTTGCTCAGCCTCGGGTGTGCAGATTAATGACCATACATAGCTGTCACCACTGGCTCACTTTTTGCATGGATTAAAAATGGAAAGCTGCTTTTATTTGGTTTGTATCAGGAGGCAGATAGGGCAGCAGGGCTGAATGCCCTTCCGGAGAAGGGCTTTATAGTTTCCTTGTGTGGGAGATCTTGCTGGTTCAGGATCATACACACTAGATTGGCTTGCAGAGGAGAAAAGCCAAGAAGGGTGCAGTTTTACAAGACTCTTTGTCCATTCCCTGTTCGACAAACAGGCAAACAAAAGGACTGAAGGAAACCAGATTTGCCAGAGCTCCTCCAATCAAACTCCTAATGAAAGTGTTAAGCAGCTGTAATACTGTGAGTATCTTAATTATTTCAGCTCTGTCAACATAGTGACTTTGAAAAGCTCTGATTTCTAAACCATAGGATTCAATTACTCACACAGGGTCTCTGCTTTCTTGCCTAGTCAAAGACGCTAAATGCTGGGAACATGGAGAGTCTGATTGAGTGCCAGACAGAGGTAAGCAGCCCTTACATTTTCCTGGATCCTTCTTGGGTACTGGTGTGAGATACCTTTGCAAAGTAGGGGTGATTCCTTCAGTAGCTGCTGGCTGCCTACCCTCACCCAGGAGTGGGCAGGGCTCTTCAAAGGCAGCTCTGTGCCGCACTGAGCAGAGGGAGCAGGGTATTGCTGTGGGCAGTCTGTGCATTCCCCTGGCTCACCAGGAGCTTTGCTCAGGGATCTTGAAGGCTTCAAAGCCATCAAGGCTCCCCAGAGGAGTTTGGGAGGAAATTTCCAGTGCCGGGGAAGGCACAAAAAAGGAGGCTGTGTCCAGCTATGGCTTCTCTGGGGATCAAAAGCGCAGCTTGAAAGAGCGCAGGGTTGTGACCTGCCAGCACGACTGCAGTGTCTGGCTGCAGAGTTTAACACAGACCCCTCTACCAGGCTGCAAGGCAGAGTCAGTCCTGAGCTGAGGCACCTCTTTAGCAGGTGTTGGGCTTGTCTGGTTATTCCCCAGAGCCTCCCCGGATTTCTGAGGAGCTGCAGCAACTTGCTGGTGGCTCTCACTACTGTGGCAGCTCTGTAACCTAGCATACTTTTTGCAGGCTGATGCCAAGAAATGTCCTCTGTCAGTCCCAGCAGATACTGAAGACAGACTCTGCCTCTCCAATGGTGAGTTTCAAAAACAAACTGAGGAACTGCCTTCTTATATAATGCTTGCAAGCCGGCACTTGTGCAAAACCACCCGAAACTGCCTGCTCCCTCTCCTGGAGAGCAAGCCACAGTTCCCATCCAGGAGAGGGCTTAAGCCCTAGAATGCCACTCATTTGCAAGCTACTTCTTTCCTATATGCTCAGTGTCAGAGTGCTGAGTGCCAGAGGTCTTGTATTCCCGTTCCCTGGTAGCAATAGGAAGTAAATGTGTTTCTTTCTCACTCAAACATTGCCTTTGAGGTGTGGCACTTCAAGTGAGTACTGAGTACTGTACCAGATGTTGTACACCACAGCAAATAAACCCTCTTGGCAGCAGCACCAGCACTTGTTTTTTCTCACCATACAAAACCTCAGCAGCTGTAAACAACCCAGAGCAGACCATTAACAGGGCAGGGTCAGATTTGGAGCAGCAATCATATCAGATCAGTCTTCAGGAGTATCAGAAGCTAATATTTTAAATTACACAATAATGTTAGGTGACTTTCTCAAAATTTTTAACCCCTACCTACCAAGAGCTTACGCTAAATTGCAAAGAGAGGTCCTGAGAATTTCTCATCTGGGTAAGACAACTTCACTTTGGAGTAGAAGGCATGACATTTATTGCAAATTTGCAGATGGCAAATCCTTTAGAAATCTTTCTCACAAAAGATTCCTTCTCTCACTGTTTGTGAAAGGGGAAAAAAGGTGCACCCCACCCCAATACAACTATCCTCTTAAAATTCCTGGCCCTCCTCTTTATGAAGCAGATGCAAAACCCATGCTAAGAGATTTCTAACTGTGAAGCCAGTGAGCACTTCACATCCTCTGGAGCAAGTATCATGCTCCACTGGCTGGAGGGCAAGCACCATCTCTAGGAGCATTGTCAGTAGAGCTGGCTGCAGAGCTGGCAGAGCTGGAGCCACATGTTTTCCTTTCAGGCTGTGAAAGAGGTCAAAAACCAGGAGCCCCTACTTCTACTCCTGCCCTAAGGCAGGGGCACAACCAGACCACATAGTGAAAATTGTTGTCATTGCCAGCTGCCAAAGCGGTATATCTGACTCAGAGTTATCAGAGAAACTACGGCAATATCAAAAATCTCTATAAATGTTCCGTGCCTTGTATGTTCCCACTCTCTAAGAAGAAACAGTGACTAGAATGTAAAAAGCACCCAACCCCAAACAGGAAAGGTGGTGGCCTTAGGGGTATGGCCACAGTTTTACAGTTTAGGCAGTTGTTTCCCTAGTAACCACTTAGTTGTCTTTCAGTTTCCCCCAGTTTGGTTTGTTTCAACATACATCTCTGCACTGCACACAAATGAAAGATCACATAGTGCTCTGTTTTTTTGTTCTTTTTTTTTAATTTTAAATTGATCTTTTGCTTCCCTTTTACTTGCAGCAGATGGAACAAAGAAAAGAAAGAAGGTGATATCGCAGTCATTTACTCTGAGACAAAGCCTTACCAAAAGAAATTCCTCAGGACAGCTAGACTTGGGTGGCAAAATGGCTCTGTTTGGCCATCCTCTGGCACTTATCTGTGGGGAAGATGACACATTGCCCCAGCCAGTCCAGGTAAGGAGGTACCATTATAGTGGAACTGTTTACAAAGGCCTGAAGTGTCAGGACAAGGGGGAAATGGCTTCAAACTGACAGAGAGCCAGGTTAGACTGGACATTGGGAAGAAATTCTTGGCTGTGAGGGTAATGAGGTCACCCAGAGAAGCTGTGGCTGCCCCATCCCTAGAAGTGTTCCAGGCCAGGTTGGATAGAACTTGGAGCAACTGGGTCTAGTGAAAGGTGTCCCTTCCTATGACAGAGGTTGGAATGAGATGATCTTTAAGGTCCCTTTCAGCCCAAACCATTCTATGATTCTGTGATACCTCTGACTTAAGTGTGAGGCAGGATACTCAGTACTTCTGCTGCATCATCCAGGAGATGATTCTGGTGTTTCCCGACACACACGCTCCTGATAAGCTCAGGGCCCATCCCAGATGTAGAAAGAGTCAGATCTGAGGGTTTTGTCCAGCTCACCCAGCTTTCATTGGCAGTAACTTGGAGTGTAGAGAACCCAGGACCAGGAATGAAAGATCTGCTTCTTAATATAATCATCTGTGATTTTAAATAAGTAATTTAAATAAATCTTTCAGCAGCATAAACGTCCAAGGATTTCTGTATTTCCATGAAAAACAAGTGTTCAGCTATGGACTGTCACAAAAAATACCTAAACAATAACTTCTGAATAAAAATGGTCTTGTAACAGTTCTTCCACTGAACTGGCTTACCCAATAGACATGCATTTGTCTCTGCTAAGTAATATTTGCCTGGCTTGTGAGAGAGGGGATGTGAACTAAGATTTAAGCCATCCCTTGCTTCCTTCTAAAAGTAAGCAAGGATGACTCCAGTGAAGTTAGTGGAATTCGTCAGTTCAAAAAGAAGGTGGATTAAAGGAAAATCAAGACTACTTCCCATGTAATGTACTTGGAACAAGAACTAGGTACTGAACTAACCACAGTACAGTGTACCTCCAGACAATTTTTCTTCTATTTCTAAACACTCACCGGCTAACTTCCTTCATCCATGTAACTGTTCTTCCATTCCTGTCTGATTTTTTCCCTGCAGGATCTCCTAGCCATATTATATATGAAAGGACCTTCTACTGAAGGGATATTCAGAAAAACTGCCAATGAGAAAGCACGGAAGGAGTTGAAGGAGGACCTAAACAAAGGCGGGAATGTTGATCTGAAAAGCAAATCTGTGCACCTGCTGGCAGTAGTTTTGAAGGTGAGTAATTCTGAGCAACAGTGGTGGGAGGATATTGCTAATATGCACAGACCCAATCCAGTGCTCCAAGCTGATCTAGGTGGGACTCTTGGCTAAAGCCAGAACTAAGCCAGACTGAATTCTTCAAGCTTAGGAAAGTTTGGCCTTTTCTACCTGATTGTCAGTCCTACTTGTTGGGCTGCTGATTTCCTGAGGAAACTCACTTTGCCCTCTTGCTCAGCATCCTCCCAGTAAGCAATAGTGAGATTTGTGAGTGAAGGAAAAGCAACTGAAAGCTGGATCCTGTTACTACACAAGTGCAAGTGCACTTGTGCATTGTACTGCTCTGTCAGTGCTGATGGTCAGGTGGCTCAAGTCAACCTGCCAGAGCCCAGGTGACAGTAACACTCTGTGCTCAGGGATAGCGTCAAAACTTAATCTAAATCTCTTGGCCTTGCAGGACTTTCTCCGAAATATTCCCTCCAAACTTCTATCAGCTGACCTCTATGAGAAATGGATGCAAGCTCTAGAGAAGCCAAGCAAGCAAGAAAAAATTGAAGAATTGAAAGAGTAAGTTTTTCAACCAGGAGATTTTGCAACCAGTGCCAATGTAATGGAGTGGCTGGTAGAGGCCAACAGTGTCTTTTGAAACCAAGAGTCTCACTTAAAAGCCTGTCATTTGTATGAGCTTGCTATTGCTCTATGGGGCTTGGTTTAGAGGGCTCCAGCAGCAGCACTTCCTGAAGTTACTTCAGATTGCGTTATGAAACCACCAATGCAGGAACAGGGCAGAAGCTGCAGTGCCTTAGCTAACACAGTCATGGTGCTGTGGGACAGGCACTGACACGGGGCCTCCACATCTGCTGGGGGTGAGGTTGGGCACATGGAGACCACCTCCGTGTTTTGCTCTTTAGGAACGCTAGGTGTGGGGGCTGACTGGGAGTGCTTGAAAACCCCCACAGCACACCCACAGCCATTGGGAAGCCTCCAGTGACATCTCCTGATGTCACCTCATCTATTCCAGGACATGGGCTTCTGCAATGCTGCCTTTCAGTCAAGACCTTGTGATTCAAGGTCTCATAATTAACCCCACACTCAGCTGCAGATGGGGGTTTCTGAAAGATACAGAGAGAGCAACACATGCCCCTTTCTGGAGGAAGTGGTGTTGCTCTAAGTTTAATTGAGACTTGCTCAAATCAGGAAGCAGAGGCCACTGCACCATCAACTAACGTGACATTTTGTTTGTGTTCACGCAGGGTGGCTGACAAGCTGCCGAGACCAAACCTCGTCTTGCTCAAGCTCTTGCTCTCTCTGCTCCACCACATCAGCCAAAATGCTGAGACCAACAGGATGGACTCCAGCAACCTGGCCATCTGCATTGGCCCAAATATGCTGAGCCCAGGCACAGACAGCGCGCTCCCGCTGGAAGTGCAGAAGGAGATGAATGACAAGGTGCGCTGGACTCACCGAGCAGCCGCTCCTTGGGGCAACTGAGAGCCATCCATAGGGATCCATCCCACTGCCATTGCAGCAGCTGAACAGAGCAGCGCCCCTGGGCCTTGGGGGTGCCCCTCAGCTCAGGTGTCCCTCAGCCTGCCATGGGATGGGCCAGGCTGCCCCTCACCTTGCCTCCTCTGAGCAAAGGTAGCAGCTGCCCTGCAGCACCCAAAGTCACAGCACAGCTCCTGCAGACTTCGCATGTGGAGGGCAAGGGGCACCCGTGGCCATTGTCAGCCCTGGGCCCTCGGGCAGCAAGGCCAAAGCTGTGGCTGATGGTGTTTTGTCTGTATTGGGGTAGATCCATTTGTCTGCAGCATCGGGCCTTATCCCCCATGGTGGGCTCACCCTTAGACTTCAAGCTAGGATTTTGGCAGAAGCCAACCTGCTCTGTGCTGTCCTTCTTACAAAGATAGCAGGCAGGGTGAGGGAAGAATCTTCAATCTGTCTTGACTGAAATGGGCTGTTTTGTGTGTGCAGGTGACAGTGCTGGTGGAGTTCCTCATAAACAACTGCTTGGAAATATTTGAGGGTGACATTGCCTTCCCAGCCTGTGCCTTGGCTGAGGAGTCACTGGAGCACACAGACAGCTCCACAGGTATGAGAAGGGACTGAGGATGTCACTGACTGGGGCTGCTGGGCCAAGTTATTGAATTTGATATGTGAATATATCTGTGGAAACACAGAGGGTTCAAGATTGTTGAAGCCCTCTTCTGATCTCTCTCTGTGTCATTCTCTTTCATCCTCTGCTGGTCATTGAAAACTAATGTCTGGTTTCTCCCCACAGAACAACTCTGTGCAGCTCATCAGAATGACTCTGCCTATGACAGCCCAGATCCTGAAGCAGAAGGCAGCCCCTGTACCCCTGAAATGGAGCAGGCCAAAGGGAGGAGTGCTACTGTGAGCAGAAAATATCCAACAAATATTTCTGCCCCTTCCCTGACTAATTTCAGAAATGACATCAGCACAATGGACAGGAGGTACTCAGAGTCAGACCTGTCCTTCCAGAACTGCCTTGATGACACAATAAGGAAACAAAGGCTAAACAAAAGTGAGGACAATTTTCCAGTTCAGCAGAAACTGCTATGGATGGAGGCACTGGAGGAACGTCTTGCAGGCTTACCTTCACAATTATCAACTGACTCTCTACCCAAAACATCCTCCAGTTGCTCCCTGGAGAGCTCTGATGGCTCAGTTTTCACCAGCTCCCCCGCAGTTTCGCCCTCTAGT
This sequence comes from Geospiza fortis, assembly GCF_000277835.1. Lineage (NCBI taxonomy): Eukaryota > Metazoa > Chordata > Aves > Passeriformes > Thraupidae > Geospiza > Geospiza fortis. The sequence goes on along the minus strand of NW_005054316.1, from coordinate 5,920,822 downwards.
CCCAAAAAAACCTTTTTAAATAGGCCTCAGTCCTTTTCCACCAAGGCCACTGAAGACAGCAGTACACCTAGCAGAGAGATCAAAAAACATTCCTTGTCATTCTCTTTTGCAAACCGCAGGAAAACACTAATAAAAACCCAGACTTGGGGGCCTGGAAAACCCATGTTTTTTCAGAGGGACAGTCTCACAAAGAAAGAAGATCAGTTCTCCTGTAGAATTGTCCAGGAGGGCAGCTGTAATGATGACAAACAATTGCCTATGGAGTATCAGCAAAGGCCCCGTCTCAGGTCAGTTGATGAAGTGTTCAGAGAGGTAGACCAGAAAAACCACAGAAGACCACCCTCTTATGAAGAGGCTGTGAAAAACTGCCTGGCCGCTAAAGTTCCCTCTCAAAATCTCACAGTTCAGACTCTGAGATTAGCAGAGTCAAAGCAGGGTGTTTTGCTGCCTTATCCATGCAGCCACAGTGCACAGGACAAAACATATATGGATCTGAGGGATCTACGCAGTGCCAGAGTTTCTTCAACAAAGGATTCTGACATGGAAACGGAAACCTTCAGCATCACTGTAGGAGTAAACTCTCGTGTCAATTTACCTGTGACCCCGGGAGTCTACCGGATGAGAGCCATGTCTGAGTCCTGTCAAAAGAACAAACTCGAATATGTGGCTCAGAGGTGCAGCCAGCCAGTTTTTGAGGTAGAGCAGATCCAGTACGCTAAGGAGTCCTATGTATAAAAAGCCTGTCCTTCCTCTTTGCACTGTACAAAGTAAACATTGTAAAAATAGACATCTGCTAGTCATTTGTAGGATTTTAGTTTCAAGAGACAAAGAATAAGCTAGCTCTGCATGAACTTTTTTTCTGAAGTGTCAGTCAGCTTGACATGTCACATCCTTTCACCACAAGAGTTGTTGCTGGTGAAGACCTTTGTATCATTATGTAAATATGTAAGTTAGTATGCTGTACAAAACCTGTTGTGTGGGAAGAGTAGTTAGCAGATGATAAACAGTGTTGTGTTTGTTTTCCTCAAATGACAATTACAAGGTTGGCAGGTCCAGAACCTGTCTCACCTTCTTCTTGTTTTCTGTATGGTCACAGACCCTGTACTGTTTTTCATGTGTGTATGTGTGCCAGGCTGATGCAGTGCTTTGCTGATTTTTTGCATTAAATGTGGGCTGGCAGTTACCTTAATGGGGGAAGAGCTATTCTGTCATCTAGATTACTTCAGCACTCTTCCATAAACCCCTGTACCTGCTGCCATTCCATCTTCCTGCTTGCTGGTGATAAGAATGATCTGACCACTAATCAGCATAGTGTTGTACACTGAGCCTGGGCTTAGAGCCCTATGAGGTCATCATGGGAAAGTATGAAGTAACCCACATGTGTCCTGAGGTGCTTTTAAACTAAATAAACTAGACAGGCAAAGAAAGGAAAAGCAAGAAAAAAAAAAACCAAAAAACAAAAAACCAAACAAACAAAAAAAAACCCCACCAAACAAAAAAAACCCCAAAAACTCCTACAAGGAAATATTTTGGATTCCAGCTTTAAATAGTTATAGTTAATTGGAAAAAAAAAGACAAAAAAAGAAAATAGTAGGTGGTGTCCTTATAAACTTGTAAAAATGACTGGAAGTGCAATATGCTTTTATGGGTCAGCATAGCCTTAAACCAGAAGCAGGGAGACATTTTTCTCCTGTGTAACTTCACTACAATAAAACATTTTTCTCCATGAATGCTTACGTGTCCATTGTCTGATTTTAAAATGTCCAGGGCCTACTTGTACTGTACCTCCTTTTCTACAGGTACTGCAGGTCTGCTTGAATGATGTAGCATAGCTGAGTAGCAGGAAGCAAAGTAAATGACCAGCAGTATCACTGCTATTGTTGTAAGAGGCTGCAGGCTACAAATCCCTCTCTGACAGGAAAACAACTTATACTACCATGTAACAGCAGCTAAGCTGCAAAGAGGTGATGCTGCTCCAAAAGTGAAACACATTGAAAATGGCACGCCATCTTCTCAGGAATTATGTTTTCCAGGTGTAGGTGTCCCCAGGACACAGAGAAGAGGGAAGGTGGCTGCCTGACCTGATAGAAGAAATGATGAGGAGGACCATATTGGTAGGCTGCAACCAGAGAAAACATCACTTCTCTCAGCCACCCAAACAGTGGCACTCTGCTTCCAAGCAAGCTGAATGAGAGGGCTCTGATGCAAAAGGTGTTTACCTTTTTCTAGAATCTGCATCTCCTGGGTCACACAACCAGTGAGGCTTGAGATCCTCCTGTCCAACCCTACTGCCCAAGCAGGGTCAGATAAAACAGGTTGCCCAGGATTGTGTCCCGACAGTTTTTGAATATTTCCACAGATGGAGGCTCTGAAACATCTCTGGGCAATCTATTCCTGTGTTTGACCAGACTCACAGAGAAGAAGTGTCTCCTTGAATTCAGATGGAATTTGATTGTATTTCAATTTGTGCCTATTGCCTCTTGTTCTATGTTAAGTGGAATTATATTCTTCTTGTGTAAAAAACACAGGCATCTTGTAAAAAACACGTGGCACAACAAGTACAAAGAAATAGTACCTGTGCAGTGAAAAGTTCAGAAGCCACAAAACAGAAAACACAAACCCTGAAATGTAATCAAAACCCAATACAGCTCCTTCTTTGTTAAGTGACTCGCTCTTTTTTGACTGTGAGAAGGCTAAATCTCCCAAGGAAATTCCTGCTCTGTAACCACACCAGAAAACCCAGGGTGAATAAGCACAATCACTTCACCAGAGATGAGGAAAGTCTCTCTTTAGGTCTAAGGTGTCCTAAGGCATATATGACAAACCCACTCAGAAAGCTTACCTGGGCTTAAATATTCAGTATAGATGAGTCTAAATCTTCCAGTTCCTGGATAAGAAGGAGCATTTGGAAAAGATCACCTTCAATTGGTGAAGGAAAAAGAAGAGAGAGAAGCTCTACAAATTGTAAACAAAAAAGGGCTAAGGTGAAGGAGTTGTATAGAAGAGTGGCCTAGTCCTCCTCATCCTGCTCTTGCATTTCTTGAAGTCCAGGGAACACCATAATTAAAGAAAATCTGAATGCAAACAGACCCCAAAAGATACTTACCTCCTCATTGACAGATAACTTTTGACTTCCTTCATCCCTTCAGACTTGACTGTTTAGTCAGCATTATTTTCATGTAATGTCTCTCCACATAAGTGATTTTTCTTCTATACAGGCAGATAAGAGACCTCAAAAGAACAGAATGACATAGGAAGTAGAGAGCTTTGCTTTAGCACTTACTTGTCTGCCTTTGCTTCAGAAAACCATTTCATCATGCTACCAGTCCACCCTACCACATCCTAGGATCCAGACCCTAGGAGAGGACTCCATCCAGGACTCCAAGAGTAAGGTCTTTTAACTCCTATATGCAACAAGTGGGTTATCTGTTTTACAAGTGCCATGCCAAAGCTGCCTTTGACTCCTCAGCCAGAAGGATCAAACACCCATTTACAACTGGGTCAGCTGGAGATGAATTTTGGTAGAAAAGTTGAATGATGACAGCCAGCCTCCCACTCTACACAAGTTTCTCCATCATCAGTGTTGCACCACTTGCTTCACACACAGAATTTTCTAATTAAATTTCATTAAGACACTCGAAACGTGAATTTGGAGGTAGGACTGGAAGAGGGAAAAAAGCAATATTAAAGCAGAAAATCCAAGCCATTGCCTTGTAAGGCAATGCTGGAATTAAGGCTGGTGATGCAGCTTGAATTCAGTCCCTTATGTTTGCATCCTGCTGTTGTCTTCAAACACATGGTGCACTCTGTTCTTTCCACAGGATGCACCTGCACTGAGTAAGGAAAAAAGGTTCTCCAGCAAAGGAGAAAATTTTAATTCTGGCATTCCCCAGTACAGTTTGCCTAGCAGACATCCAGGTTTTGGACATATAGGTATGTCTCATTTGCTAGGATTTGAAAGAACAATCAGAAGACCAAAGGATTTCCTCATGGAGTACCTCTTTCCATGTTGTGCACCAGGAAGTTGCAAACTCATTCCCTGCCACTAGAATTAGGATGGCAACTTAACAGAAAAGGGATGATGCTATCAACTCCATGTCCAAACATTAGTGAAGATATAGAGAAACACCATGCCTGCTGGTTTCACAAACATTCAGACTGCAGGCATTCAAACACTCAGGTGCAGAATGCAAATGTAGACGCATACATTTATTTATCTGTATGCAAGGCTTATATTTATGTAAGCTTGTGCTTTATCTTCTGCATAGTCTGCAGAAAATGAGGCATAGGCTCTCTGTGTCCCATTTCTCTGGATTCTTGGGACTGAATTGAGTGCAGGTAGAACACAGTTGTCTGAAATAAGGTGTTCCTTCAAGTCATTTGGATATATTAGGACCATAAGTAATTTCCTAAGGCATCAAAAGTGGATACAATTCCTGATACTTAGGTTGTAAAATCCTTTCCCAAAGTCTTCTTTGTCTGTGATGTAAGCTTAGACTCCTACCTCACACATACATGATACATGTAGATGCCTTGAATGTAGGTCTCTATAATCTAGGGCTGACATTTTTACTGCCACCAGAGAAATAGTAACATTTGGGATTTTAGGCACCATCTAAGCTTCCAAAAGAAGCCTTCTTGAACTTAGGCTCTCATGCTTACCCCCCACCCCAGAGTTCAGTGCTTTCTGCTCCAACCCACCACAGAAAATTCTGACTCAGACCTTTATTTTTTCCATCCCTACCCCTTATCTCTGCCTCATTTTCATTCCCTCTCCGTTCCCAGCCTCCATTCCTGACCTCATCCAGCTATTTCTCTTTTGACTGAACAAGCCCCAACCTCTGACTTGCTTTCAAAGTCCCAATTTCATTTCCTCTCCATCCCTCAACCCACTTTTCTCAGTCAGCCAGTTTCAGTTTAGTCCTTCCAATTCTCACACATTTTCCTGTCTTACCTGCACTGGTTGCTATTGCAATAAGTCCCATCAAAACTCATCTAGCCTCAGTCCCACCCCCATGCTCCGCCCTTGTTTTAGTCTCTGTAAATACGGAGAATCAGAATGAGAGAAGGAAAATCCCAGGAAGCTACAAGAAAAAAAATACAGAATTCGTAAAGTCCGGTGATGACCTCAATTCACAGCTGCAACCATGGAAAGCCTCAGGATGAACCTTCCATGGACAGAGGTCCTTGAATTTTTGGGATTTTAGCAAGTAGTCTGCACATCTCTTGTTTTATGAAAATACAGGCAGTCAGCTAGGATGGAAGGACATTTGGAACTAGGTTAAGGTGAAATAATGAGTCAAAATAATCTGTTGCCTCTGTGCTTCATGAAAGCAATGCACCAACTACAATGTAAGGGATATTTTCAGTAATTTGCCCATGTTCTCTGAGAACAGGCATTGTCAGTAATTTTTTTTCTGCCTCTGCAAGCAAGATCTTGGGGGAGAAGTCCTCTCAGCTGTCTGACCTCTTCTCAGAGCTATTATCTGAAGGGCACTTATTTCTGGGAACTGTGAAAACTAAAGAGATAATGAATTCACACCTGAGGAAGAACAATTTCTAGCTACTTAGCAATGATGCACAAGAGAATTGTTACTGCCATGGTCATTTTCTGTGATAGCTCCCTTACCATAACCCAAGAGCCAGCGGTTCTGTTCCAGACACGGTCACAGAACAGAACCACTGCTCTATGTAAGATCTTTCTTCTGTCTCTTCCTCCCATGATTACTCCCTGTGTACTGCAGGCACAAGATGTTACACTGATGTAATGTTTGCTGGTACAAACCCATGGCAAAAATATTAGTGGACAGAATTACACCAACCTCGTTGCCCTTGTTTGTATTTCATATTCACCTCTTCACAACATGGACAGTTGGCTTTTCCTTTTGTGTGTGCGCATTTGGCTTTTCAGAGTTCCTTATACTGCATTCAGTTTGATGAAATAGGATTTGAAATCTTCTTCTTTGGGCATCATGTAACTGACGGACAAGACTGCATACCCTGCATTGGCAGATAGCATTAGGGAATGTAGAGCATCCTGTTGACCACCCAGAACTCTGCTGCTTTTGAAACTGAACCACTCCGTAGGATGTGACTGTGGTCCACAATTCTGACACTTACAATAAAGCCAAGAACTTTGGAATTTGTTTTTTTGCTTCAGCCTTTTGCTTAGAACTAGATCTCTAATTTCTTCTAACACTAAAGCCAAAATGGATAGTTTAGGGATTCTGCTTGGGTTATGTACACTTTAATGTTAAAAAGCTAACAGTGATGTTAAAAGCTAATAATAAAATTACTGCTTCATATCTCAGTCCCATATTGTAGGGAGTTCCACACAGTTTTTATGTATGGTTCCTCTTATAATATTGCTATCAAATGTCTCCAATCACAGCATGAAGAAGTATCACAGCTGATAAAACCCCATCTACGCTGCTTTTTATCTGGGAATAGGAGTTCGTATTTCTGTACTGACTGTTCTGGTTTTGGTGCTGATACATCACAGGAGACCAGGCAGTTTGCTGCAGCACCACACCACACCACATTATTCCATACACTGCAAGTGACAATTTCAGCTTCCCATCGTACCCAGGCAGGTCTCTTAACCTGAGAAGAGAATATTACTTTTTATTACAGTGAGGCCACTTGGCTATCACAGAGGTGAACTCTGAACAAACAAGAACATGATGCTACTCTGATAGCAATGTGGCAGACCACAGTTAGTGTGGCTATCGTGTGTTACCAGGAGGACAATTTCTGACTACAGGAAAAGGAAACCCACCTTTGGTAGGCTTTCTGGTTACATTTTTCTCTGAATTTTGTTAGCAGTCACTCCTTATCACATGTGTCATCAGAACAGAGTGAAAACTTCAGAGGATCTTCTGAAAGCTAAAAATGCAGAAGAGGGAGCATTTTTTAAATAAAAAGTCTGACAATGATAGAGAACAAGATCCAAGGGAAAAAGGCAACCACTGTTGGAGAAGTGATGGAACCCTCATATGGACAGCTGACTATCATAGAGGTAGCGGTCTGCAAGTCTCCGTGGATGCTAGGTAAAAAATTGCTTTTTCTGCCTCTCAGTTATTCAGAAATGCTAATTATCCTATAATATTTTTTACTATAAATACATTGTTTTCATTGTTTTAATCAGTCTTTACTATTCACTGTGCTAAATACAACAATTTAAATCTCACTTCTGAGTGAAACCCATTCCAAGTTCTACCTGTTCTTCTACAAAGGGAGAGGAAAACAGATTATTTTCTGTTTCTAACCTGAGGTGGCAGCACATAAGTCTGAACAAATGGTTCACAAATTCTAAACACGGCAGACTCCATTGAGCTCTGCTTCCTCTGCTAGGTAATAATATGGAAAGGTTTCTATGAAGGGTTTCACACTTTCTAAACAAAACATGCTCTTCAGCCAACAAGTCTATTTACAGAACTGATCCAACGGCTGCTCAAAACTCTTCCTTCCTACAACCCACAAACCTCCCACCAACTTCCTTGATAAATGCAACAGTTCATGTTCAAGCCCTGCGCCTTCAGTATCCCACAGGTTATGCTGAAAATTATAAAACTGTATTTAAAAAAAAAAAAAAAAGTAAAGCCAAATCCAAGTTTCCAAGTCAGGTGATCAGAAAAGATGCTCTTATAACACAGATTAGGGATTTTTCTGTTTTTCCACATGCTTGCTGCACAGTCCTGGGCCATGCAAGTCTCTCCACCATAAAGATTTAGCAAGTGCACCTGTGCAGCTGTGCCTGTGATTCACCTACCAGATTTCTTCAGCACAAGCAGTGACCAGGTGAGAAAGCAACCATATTATCATTCAACAACTTTACAGGGCTGTACTCTGAAGAGTACACAATGTTACACAATACAATACAGAGATGCACACCCATCTTGTGAGCTACAGACACCAGAAGACATGGCATTTGAGAAGTCCTTGGGTGTGAGAAAGATCAGAGCAGCCACTACTTCTCCACAGGTCATCAGGAGGATAATTTTGAGATGAAGACCAGAGACTCGTAGTTAGGAAGTTCAGCATCTGGATCTGCTTTTTCCAAAAGGCCTCATACCCGGTGCAGTTTTCAGACTGTGCAGTTTATCTCAAATTAAGCATGGGTGATACTGATCTGCCTCCCAGAGATGTTATAAAGGGCAACTTATATCAAGATGTAAAAACACCAAGACTACAGTGAAGGAGAAGCAGAAGCAGATCTGTCTTATTTCTCACTCTGCAAGTTTAGTGCAGTTGCACCATTGCCCTCAATACAGGGAGATGCAAAATAAGGAGGCAGAGCTTCCAGAGGTGAAAAGATGGAGGGGGAGAGCCCTGTTCAAGGCAGGGAGAGGTAAGAAGGGGCTGGAGCAGGCTAGCAGCACACAGTCTATTTGAGCTTAAATAGGAAGGTCACCAACAATTGATTTTCCATTTGATAGTCTAATGAATGACAGTTTAAAATTCAGTGTGCTCCACTCTCTAAAGTGCTTTATCACCCTTTCACAATATTTTCTAGTCACTCTCTCTGAAAGCACATGGTGGCAAGAGTCAAGAATGCAGCCTGAAGAGCAGGCATACTGAAAAACAAAGCTTGTAGGGAACATGGAGGAAAGGCAACCTAGGGAAAATGGTGCTGAGAGTCAGAGGGTGAAGTGTAGGGGGAAACAGCCTTGTAAATTTTGGCTGGAAACCATGATTAATTAGTTCTGTTTTTTCACTAGTGTTGGAGAAATTAAGGTCTTGAGAACTGAAACTTTCCAGTCCTGCCCAACCCCACAAACTCAGAACTGGAGTCAAGAGGAAGCTGTGCTGCTACACAGAAAAGGAAGCTCAATAATTTGGGTTGAAGATATGAGTGATAGGATCTCCTTTCTTTTCTACTAATGTTTATGTATCATTATTAACAACCCTTATTAAAAAAATATTGATGGCACCAGCAGAACTCAAGTTTAGCTCTGGTATTTATTTTTCCTTATGTGTCTCTCATTTGAGAGTCAAAACTCCCAGGCTGGCACATTATAATTTTTTTAAGCTGAGTATCTCCCTGTTGGGACCAGGCCTGTTTACCTCTGATGCTCTGAGCCCAGTACCCATGAACAGCAGCAAAGACACCATTGGCTGGCAGACACCAGTGATACAACACTGACACAGTATTTGCTAATTCTCTCTGATCATGTCACTGCAGCAAGCTGAAACAGGTTTCACGGCACTTCTATTAATTGTTCTCTCACAGCATCAGCACAAGTAGTACATACACACCTCACTTGGCTCTGTGATTTTTTTATCTTTGTAGTCACACTGATGGCTCTCCATGTCGGTGCTCTTTGTATTTCCATCAGACATCTCAGGGCATTGATTAGCAGTGGCATGATGATTTCTGGGATTTTCAAGGCTATTTCAAACATCTCCATCCCTGGAGATTTTCAAAAGCTGGCAGAAGGCCCTGACCAATCTGATCTGTCTGAATTTGTCCTGGCTTAGGCAAGAGGGTTACACTAGAGACCTCCAGAGTCCCTTTCAGTCTAGACTACTCTGTGATTTTTGATGTCTACTTGAAAGCAGTGGCATTTTGGCCTCAAGTAGAGTTGCTTTCAAGACTGGGAGATCCACGTCTTTAACTGCAGGCTCAAGGGGGTAAGACTCACCAATTAAAGTTCCATTTCAGGACCATGGAGAACCAAATCTAACCCAAATTTCATATAATTACACAGTTTTACACTAGGAAAGCATTCCTGTGATTTTATAAGCAGCCATGGTCCTCCTCCAGACAGAAGACAATGCTCTAGCAAGGCATTGTGCCCCTCCCTGTCCTTTTGGACAATTAAGCATTATGCCTAGATCCATAAACCTGCTTCCTTTCTTAATTATGAAATGCTGCAGAAAGTTAAGGAGGTGGAAACTGGACTCAGCTAGTCTGCTCAGCATTGTATTGTGTAATGAATTATGGCAGAAAGTTTCCCAGTCTAGCAACATCCAAGCTAGAGCCCCAGGAAGACCCAGGCTCAGCTCTGCAGATCCCTCATATTGCATTTCAAGGTGTC
>NW_005054316.1:5899268-5910742 GCF_000277835.1 Geospiza fortis | reverse complement strand
GTTACTACACACTGACACCTTCACATTTGCTTTGCTGTGAATAAACTTGTTTCACATCCAAAACAAGAAAGCCAAGGGCATGCCATAAGGCATGGTAGAATGCCAGGAAATTCTTATGAAAACAAACAAAAAACCAAGTATGTTCAAAGCCTTTTAACAGACCCACAGCAAACCTGGAAGGAGATAAAACCCTCCTTCTGCAGCTTTCAAGTCAGCTGAAGGCACTTCAAAAGTGCCTTTCTTAGCTGCCATATGGGAGATGGGCTGATTCATTCCTTGCTAGCTAGGCCCATTTCCCAGGCAGCACCTCTGGCACTGCGATTGTGCAGGTCCAAGAAAATCCTCCAAAGAATATGTGAAAAAGATATTGCTACTCTAAGATCCAGAAAGCAACAAATGGCAGGAATCTGATTACAATCAATGTGGTTTTGGACCCTGCTCCACTCAGTCTTGTGATGACACAAAGTGTTCCAAAATTCACCAGGTATTTTTAGAAAAAAAAAACAAAACAAAACACCCAAAACCAATCAAGAACTGCGATTATCCAGCTCTTTTCTCACCCTTTTGTATCACTGAACATTTGCAAAAGCTGGTGGTTTCAAAGAGATATGAAGATGGAGTACTTGGTGAAAAGTAGCTAATTAAATATCTGTCTTCAGTGTACAAATTTAATCTTTGGGGAGGCAAGAAAGATCTGTTTGTAGATGGTATTTGTACAATAGGAGGGATAGGTCCAGCTTTGTAATCCTGGGTAGGCAGGAAGGATCCACTTGGAGTGCCTTTTTTTTTTTTTTTTTTTTTTTTTTAATTTTTTTTTTCCCTGGGAATGGCTTTGTCACTTATAAACCTGCAGAGACCTTTGCACTGAACTGGTAACTCAGGAGGTAGCAGTGTTTCACAGAGGAGAGTTGCTGCCATTCAACCAGTGAACATATCAGGTGAATGAGAAATTCTCCCAAAAAGTGAGACACCAGCTGGGGCCAGCTTAACAAAATGAACTTGTGATGCAACACCTTCCTCTTCACAAGATTTGTGGTCAATAAGGAACAGGCAACTCCTCAGGAATCCTTGCTCCAGTGGTTACAGGCTGTTTTCTTGTTGTCTTCCTATCCAGTCCATTCCAGCCAAATTTCTAGGCTTATTCAGCAAGCATGCTCTGGACAGCTTTAGACTGACATTTTTTAGGCTATGCTGCAGCTGTTTTTCACATGAAGAGAAACACCAGATCTGTAACAATCCTGGAAAGGTCTACCCAGATTTCCAGTAACCAGTCTAAAAGCAGTATAGCCAACTATATAGCCAAACTTAAATTATCAGAAAATATGAGTCAGGTCTCCAAAATCAAAGGATTGTATTGGTTCAGGTCAAATTTAAGGACCATAGTGCTCTGACTTGACTGGACTGAGAACCCATTCATTAACTTTGCTTGCCCAGACACAAGCAAATATTGAAGGGCTGCCTCAAGAGGGTTTTTTGTTTGTTTGTTTGTTTGTTGTTTCTTGAGGGTTTTTGTTTTGTTTGTTTTTTAGTTCAGTGTGGGTTTCTTAAACTTGTTTTTCAAACAGTTTCTCCTGCTCCACAGCTTTCCCCATGTTTTTGAGGCCTCCTGTGAAGTACTTGGGGTGCAGTGGAGCACAGATGTCTGCAGCATTAACATAACTGAGCTGAAATAAATAGAATTTAAAACAAGAATTACATTTAAACCAAAGGTTTCAGAAACAAAGGGCACGGGCTATTTTATATGCTAAGTCTTGCTAAAAGAATCAAGGCATATCCCTATCCACACAGGTTTAAAAAAAAGGCTATCACTGTATCAGTAACCCTTCAATGCTTTTATGTTTCTCTTAATGGGAATTTTTCACAGAAGCTGAAAACACGTGCTCATGATTTGCCCTGGCAGGGAGCGCAGCTCACCACGGGTGGGACAGCATACTGCGGACTCACCTCATCTTCTCTCCGCCATCATAGCACACCTTTACAGAATCCAAATCTCCAGCTTACGTGGAAAACACAAATTTGGGGTGCAGCTGTTCGAGCCGCTACTTCCAGGACACCGGTACTGAAGCCACCAGCACGGTATCCAACAGCGTTTCGCGCCCCCCCACGCCAGTGCCAGGGCACCTCGCGTGTCCCTGGGAAGCTGCGAGTCCCTGGGAGTTGTTCGGAGGCAACGGGAGGACGGTGACACCTCGCGGTCCGACGCCCTCATTGCCTCGGCCGGGCGGGCCCGCAGCGCTGCCGAGCGAGCACGGAGACGCGGTGGGTGACGGCGGCGCTTTCCCGGGCCCGGCGGGCAGGCACGGCCCCAGGCCTGGGCTCCGTGAGGGCGAGGGCCGCGCACCGCAAAGGGAAGGCTCCGGGGTGTCCTGTCCGCCGCATTCCAGCACCGGAGAGCCGACAAGAGAGCTGGAGGGGGGCTTATTACAAGGGCATGTAGTGACAGGACAAGGGGGAATGCATTCAATCTGAAAGAGGGTAGATTTGGATTAGATATTAGGAAGGCATTGTTTGCTGGGACGGTGGTGAGGCACTGTAGCAGGTGCCATCCCGCGCCGGCCCGCGGCCGCCGGCCCGCGCACGCGCGGTGCGTTGCCCGGGAGACGGACGCCGTTAGCGCTCCGTCAGGCGCGCCCGCCCCGCGGAGCCGGAGCCGCAGCATGGAGCCAACTATGGGGCCCGTGCAAGCGGCCGCCGACGGGCCCTACAGCTTCTCCAGCCAGCCCCGCTCCCTGCCCTCCCGGCCCAAGTACCGAGAGCAGTCCAGTGCCGCCGAGACGTGAGTGCCGGTGTCCGGCGGGCCGCTGCGCCCCTGCCTTCCGCGCCTTTCCCCTCGGGCCAGCTCCTTCCCGAGGAGCGCAGCCCCCGCCTTGCCTTTCTCCCGCCGGCCGGGGGGAAGCCGCAAGCGGCTCTGTCTGTGCTGTGCCGCAGGGAGAAGGTGCGATACGGCAACATCATGATCGACCCGAGAGTGGTGCGCGGAAACGTTCTGTCCGCCCGTCCTTCCCCACCGCAGGTACGGGAGTTCGCTAAAGTGCATCACGCTCCAGTTTTGTTGGAAAGTCATAGGTAGGGCGGCGAAGCTGTTCCTCATCTATAATGAAGCTGTAATTTAACTTTCAATGTTTCACGTAAGCCACAGGCTCTCCAGTTAAACCAGCCTGTGACTGTTTCCAGCTACTCTTTGAAGCGCCCAGTTTCATATGAACTTCTGCAGTTCTGATTTTTTACCCCACATTGAGTACTTGATGCCTTTATTTTCTTTCTCTGTTTCTTTAGGGTAATGGTCCTGAGCACAAGTCATTACTCCATAATCTGTTATCCTATGCAAGGTGTCTTCAGGGGAAATTGCAGCTCTTGGGAAGTTGAGTCGTGGGGTAGATTTTGGTTTATCCTACCACAGAAGCAGAGCTAAATGATCCAACTGTATGCAAAAGCTGCTTGTGAGGATGCCAAATATTTTGTTTGTATTACTGATATATTCTGATATAATAGTAAATCATAGAATCTTAGAATGGTTTGGGTTGAAAGGGACCCTAAAGATCATCTAGTTTCAACCCTCTGCCACGGGCAGGGACAACTTCCACTGGTCCAAGTTGCTCGGAGTCCCACCCAAATGTGATCCTTTGTTTTCAGAGAATATTTCTACATAGATATTTGATCATACATGAATTTAAAACAATATTTTTAAAAGCTACTGTTTGAAAATAGCTTTGTGTTGTTAAGTAGCCATTTCTTAGAGTAAATTTTGTTTAAGAAGTTCAAAGCTGATGTTTATCTCAATCTCTAAGTAGAAAACTGAATTTAAATGTTATTATGAGTTTCTTTTGTTTCATCTGCAGTAATTGGTCTATAATTTTTATCTAGCAAACAATTCTGTTCATAACATGATAACTGGACTTAAGTCCATTTGACCTCTCAAAATTTGAAAACATACCATTTTAATATACTTTATCTAACAAAGTTCTGTATACAATATTCACTTTCAAATAAGAAAATAATTAATTATTACTCTTAGCATGAGATGCCATTATTGTGTGCCTGTAGGCAGCTAGCATAATTTATTCATTTCATGCCATACAGTCTTTAAGTCTGTGAAAATTTAGGGCCAGGACCCAGGAAAGTAAATCCAAAATGCTAGATAGCTATCATTAAAATCAAAGAGCAACCTTCATTTTTCTGTAGAGGCAATTAAATATAATTTTCAAGTATAAAGTGTATTCTGTTTTGTGGGTATCTTTCTTCTTCACCCCTGCTCAGAGTACCGAGCCCCTTACCCTTGAGGTTAAAAGGCAGAAGAGAGCACAGAAACACACACAGGCCAGAAGGCTTACACAAGAGCAAATTCGACCAGGAACGCCGGAGCCTGTGGAGGGCAGAGTACATGTTCACGTGCAGACAGGTAAAAGGCTGCATTTTTTTTGTATCTGTCTGAAAACAAAAGCTTGTTGATCTATATTCACTTGCTAAATTGGTGATGAAGTTGGTTGAATCACACAGTTTAAAATCCTAGAATGCTGGAATCAGAGGTTCTATATTTGTCTAATTAGTGACATTTTCCCAGAAGGTCTATTTTTCAGTGTACATTCTTGAACACTAGTCAAAACTGCTTCATTTATTCTTTCCATTTTCAGTATAATTAGAGAAATTTCATATATGCTTAAAATGGAAGGTTTTAAAACTTCTACTTAAGGTGAACTACTTCTGTTTTTGGAATCACTTCCATGAAGTGCACCTGACATTACAGAGAACACAGCATCAGATGGCCTTTGCAGCAAATTGTCCTATGTTTTGAGAGGCCTTTTTTCTAACTTTATAAAAAGCATTTTATTGCACTCTTTAGATGTAATTCAGAATATAGAGTCATCAAAAACAGTTGAAAGCTAGAATGAAAGAAATCCCATGTTGAATATTCATTGTGCTTTTGTTTCTAGAACTGTATTTGGAAGAGATTAGTGATCGAATAATAGAGGTTGATGGAGAGTGTCAAACAGATGAATTTTTGGACAGACCTCCCACTCCACTCTTCATACCAGCCAAATCAGGAAAAGATGTGGCCACGCAAATAGAAAAAGGAGAGGTATGAAGTCAGGTCCACAAGTGCTGTCAAAATATCTCTCCCATCCAAAACACATTTCTGATGCAAAATTGAAGTAGAAACAGAAAGGAACAGAAAGCAGTTTCCTCACAGAACATGCCAAAAAACCCACAACCCACCCAAACCCAATTCACCAGGGTTTGCTTTGAGGTTAAGTGCAAAATTAAGGAAGATGTGTTGCCATGTGCACTGGTTCTGCTGCTTTCAGCTAAGCGATACTGTGTTGAGAAATGCTCTCTTCTGTAAAACATGTCCAGCCCAAGAAGGGACTGGGAACACAGAAATATGGTCTAGGCAAGTGCTTAGCTTCTCCCTTGCAGTCCCCACAGGGACTTTGGGAGGCTCTGTGGTGTCTCAGTCCAGCCCACTCACCACTTAACCCCCAGCAGCACTCATGATTCTCTCTGCCTTAGCTGACACTGGTCCCCCACCTGCACTTCCCCAGCCTGACTTTGGTACAAGGGCTTTGTTCAGCCTCCTTTTCTCCTTGCCAATCCTTGTTAAGAGTAATTGTGATCAAGGGGCATTTATGTCTGTTTCTCTGACTCTCATCCTCAGTTGTTTGACTTTGATATTGAAGTTAAGCCAATCCTGGAGGTGTTGGTTGGAAAAACAGTTGAGCAGGCTTTGCTGGAAGTCATGGAAGAAGAAGAGCTGTCCCAGCTGTGGTCACATCAGCGTGCCTTCGCAGAGCTGCGTAATGCAGAGTTTGCTGAGTTACAGCGCTTGGAAGAGCAGGACAGGCGAATCAGAGAGGAGAAGGTAGGACTTCCTAAGGGACTTCCTGTCACAAGGGAGAAAAACATTTCCAGTACTGAACAACAGCCTGTGATATAAGCTGGATATGCCCAAAATGATCCTGTCAGCTTTGACATACCTTAAAGCATTCTGATGACATACAGCTGCACTCTGCCACTTGCACTCATACAACAGCCCCACACTGTTGTGTTTATTTGGAGCAGTCATGCTTGAGTGACTTGGTGTAGTTGACCTGGTCAAAAGGTCAAAACCAACAGCATTTTCTTCTGTACCTGGTACAGCTGTTTCTTAAGCCTTTTTGCTATAATAGGTGCTAAAAAAATAGTCAGAGTGCTTGGAAGTAAGAGAGACACCTCCTGGTCTTACACACAATGCATGCTCTACTCTATGTGCACACGGCCATCTCAAGATTGGAAAATATTATGCCATATTAGTAATATTTAGTAAATAGGAATAAACAGAGAAGGCAAGTGTTAATTACTAGTAAATTATTATTTATCAGCCTTGTATAATTGTGTTTTCTAATGGTTTCCTGAACCAGTTTGAGTTTTAATCTTTTGGTAGTTGCAATAAGATATAATATTGGAAGATAAAATGTTTGGGAAATATTTATCCAAACTTCATCGTATTCCAAGGCAAATAACCAGCTTGATCTGCAATAATAAAGCAAAAAGTAATGAGATTAATGTATACTAAGGCATCAGAGAACGGTTTCATTTGGCCAGCTGCAATGCCCTTATTTTACAGACTTGTCAAATTCAGAAAAGGAATACTACAGAAATGGCTTTCTCTAATTTGGGGTATTTTAATACTCAATAGATTAAGTACAAACTTGCTTTCAAGCACTCTTTCATGTGAGGAATTTCAGTGGAAGTTAGAGGCTGCAAATACCAGGTAGAGATCATACTATCTTTGCTATTTATGGGACACACACAGTGATAATTCTTCAAAATCTAGATCAAAGGAGTCACAGCTAAAGGCCTCTAAGTTTTACATGCATAATTGCCTTGACAGGAACGTCGCAGGCTGGAGCACCTGGAAAAGCTGCGGAAACAGAAAGAGACTGCAGAGAAAATTGCAGCTCGGGCATTCGCTCAGCGTTACCTGGCTGATCTCATTCCCTCAGTCTTCAACAATCTTCATGACAGTGGGTTTTTTTATGACCCTATAGAAAGAGGTTGGTTTTGTTTTTTCTTTTTAAATACATGAGCAAAGTTATATAAAGCTCAAAATAATCATGAAACATAGCATATTATCCTATTATTTAGAATAATGTCATAAGACTATTCATTTACATTTGTGGCTGAACACAAAAACCATTATTGCTCATCTGTACAAATAGTGAAGAATAAGCAAGAGCTGACAGTGTGACAATGAGAAGAGCTACTTTGGAGCTAGACAGAAATAAATGGGTGGTTAGGATTGGGTGAGAGATCCAAACTGAGGTACATTTTTATAGATCAGACAAAGAAATCAGTATGTCATTCTGAATATTTTTTAATGATTATCAGAGCAAGTGAAAAATTAGTCAATTAGAATTAGGCCCTGAAAATAATATTGGAATTGTATATCAGTGACTTCCAAGCCCTTAGAATCAGCAGCATTTCTTATGAATGGAGCTATCTTGCTACATCCCGCTTCACCAGTCTCCACACTGGCACAGACCACAGCCTGGGAATGGTTACACTCTCTCCAGGGTAAATCATGAGGTCAATGCAGAAACTGAGTATCTTTTGCAACCAGGGCGGGCTTTGGGATCCCAGCGTTCAAAAAGTATCATTTGAGAAACACATAAGTAAGCAAGAGCTCCTTAGTCAGAGAGAACAAATGCCTTCAGCAGACCAAATGTCTTTGGAAAGCAAGGCAGGAAATGTTATTCTTCTGACTTGTTCAGGATAGTTATTTGGATCTCACTAGAACATGACTGTGTGTCTCACCTGTGCTAAGCCCTTCAAGGGTACCAGACCACTTTGAAAATAACTGCAGTTGAGAGGACTCTGCTCTGAATCTATAATGATCATGAACCTAAGTAAGAGAGGCTGGAGATAAGAAACCAAAGATCATCTGAGAGATTTCATGTGACTCTTACAGAACAAGTGCATTTTGACAGGGGGGTGGGGGTGTCATCCCTTAATTGTCGTAGCAAATAAAAAACAGCCACCAAGTCCTGTTGGTCATCCTTTATAAAGTGACAATTTCCCTTTGTTTCTTCCTGCTAAATTCTGACAGATATTGAGACAGAATTCCTTCCATGGCTGATGTCAGAAGTGGAAGAAGAACTACAGAAGAAGGTTCTGGGAAGGACAATGCTTGACTGTAAGTTACCAAATCCTGGAATGTAATCTGGGCTGCCTGATATTCTTGATTGTTTTTTTGCTGGTCAGAACAAATGTCACGTTTATATGGTCACTGTGGGTTAAGGTAGGAAGTGTCATTTTAGGAAAAACTCCTTGGTCTTTTGTGTTGGGAGTTTTGTTTGTTTGCATTTTTTTGTTGATTTGGTTTGTTTTTTTAACTATATTAACATGTTTTAATGTTGGAAAACTACTACTACATACAACTAGGTAACTGATTTTCAGCTGAAATAATGGAAGTGTCAGTCATGCAGCACTATCCACTCTCTTCTGACTTTATGCTGTTTGAGGTTTGTTAATGCTGGGAACCTATTGTCAGGAACAGAGTGGTTAAAGAACACAATTATTTTTTCAGCTATAAAGCTTCTACTTCCTCTGTGTTACACTGCTGGAGTGTTCTCTGTAGTGCAGCTGATTGTGCCAGTGGGAACAGAAAAGCCCATCTTGTGTATTGCCACATGTATACCATGAAAGTGTCTTAATTTGCTTGTGTAACCTCATGGAGCTATGGATTGTTTTCCTGCATTAAAAGGAGGATGATGGTGGGCCACGGCTGACTGAGAAGTGAGGTGACCAATATTTTTCATCAAAACAAGGGCTTACCTCCTTATCAGTCAATAATCATGTCCTTGATTTTGAAATAGATTGAAATACCAGTCTTCTTTGGTTAATTCAAGCTAAATATTTGGCCTCTTTTATTAGTTTAGAGGCTATAGTTGAAACATCTGAAAAACCTGGATTCTGTCTTGTGTAGAAACACAAAAGTATGGTATATCTGTGCTCAGCAGTGCACTCCTAGATCAAACCACTTTTTTACACTTTTATATAACATCTTCATTCCTATAGTTTTCCTCTTGCTGGTATTTTGGGTTTGTATTACAATTATGTTTGCTTCCTTTGGTTTATTTTTAGTTTAATTAGGACCCTGAATTTTACTTGTTAAGGTATAATATGATTTGGACAATTAAAGCTGGCATGTTAGGTATTTTATGCTGATACATGTACACTCAAGGATCACTTCTTCATATAGCTCTTCAGAAGAAAGGGAAATGTCTCTTCTTTAAGAAAAAAATATTGTATGTGACTACTGAATAAACATCCTAAGGAGAATGTTGCTGCAGGATATAATAGTGATGAGAATATCTATTGTATTCTTGTTAAATCTGTTTAAGTTTTTAACCAGATACCATTATCTTGCTCCAGTCCTTAGATATTTCTTAATTTTCAGAGTTATTTCAGGGTTATTTCCCTATTTAGGGATTTATGGGTCAGTAATATATACAAAAAATTCTCAAATTATAGGGTTTTTCCTCTGTGGTTGTAAATGGTGGCTATCTCTGTTTCAGCTTTGATTCGTATGGTGGTGGAAACACGCTTAGATGAATTTAGCCGTCCACCTCCAGCTGCTCAAACAAAGGGACCTGCTGAAGAGCCTGGGGCAACAGATGCAGCTCCCAAGATGTCTGGTGAGGAGGATGCTGCTGACCAACCAGCTGCAGAGAAAGAAGAGACTGACCAACCTGGTGCTGAGGAAGAGCCTTCAGATTCCAGTTAGAAGAATAAGGTCAAGAAGGAGCAGCAGATTTGGAAACTGAGTAACAAACAGGCAAGTCATCAAGTAAATGGAGACCAGTGGCTTAGAAATAAGGAATTAATTCCTATCTATTTACAGGTATTGTGCCCTAGCCATGCTGAAGGGTGAACCTAAGCAACAGTAGAGCATTAAAACATGTTTTCCGTATGCTGGAGTTGCTGATTTCAGACTGCTAGAATCAAGAGAGAAGTTACAAGTGCAATGAATGGCATGGAAATTCTGTCTCCTTTTACAGAATCCAATCCATCAAAAGTTGAAAAGTAATGCTGTCCCACACCCTGTGCTAGAAGGTCATGAGAAGGATGTTGAGAGTATCATAATAATCTTTGCAAATGCTTTGATAATGTTGTTGGAACAATATTTTCTTACTTTCCTTATTTTGAAAGGTAGTTACTACAGCAATTAAATAAATTGCTTTTGACTCATGTTAGTCTTTCCTGTCCTCACAAACTTGAATGGACATCTCAGCAGGTAATAGAGCCAAAGCAGCTGTTCCTCAGGCTTGCTAAGTTCAAAGAGTTACCTGCCCCTGGGAATTTCTGCCTGTGCAAAATCCTTCTCTCAGAGCTCCTCCTGGAGGTGAGGGGCTGGAGCTACACGCTAAGTCCAGTCTCGGTTTTCTTTGTAATCGTCCTTTCCTACCGGTTCACTGGAAGCAGTACCAGACATGACTGACAAAATGCGCCTTCACTGCCACCATGTGTGGTTAGTTAGTTGTCCGTTCACAGGCCAGTTCCTCAGGTGGGGCAGTCCCCCTCACAGAAGTACGTCTGTGCTACATTGCAGCAGCAACGTGTCGTTGCTGGGTCAGTGTTCCCAGCAGCAGCTGTCCCCGGCAGGCACGCAGGGTGGACAGCTCTGCACCCACGGGGGTACGGGGGGTGCACGGGGCTCTGCAGCTCCTGGGTGCGTGAGTGCAGGAGGGAGCCGACAGAGGCCGGGGGGAGCGGGCGCTGCAGGCACTAGAGGGCAGGAGAGCCCGCGGCAATCCGGCTGGAGAAACGCCGGGAAGGACGCTGCTGGTGTCACCTTTTCACATTGCACACCCTGCGCTAGTGACGCCCGTCTGAAGTTCCCTCCTCTGCTGAACGCCAATGATGTCGAACTTTTGCAAAATTTACTAATTTATAGCATGAGGAGCCAATACTTGAATCACCCAGTGCAGTCCGCACTGGCTCATGGAACGACAGAGTAGTTTGAGTTGGAAGGGGCCTTGTAGATCATCTGGTGCAATCCCACGCCTACCCTGAGCAGGGACATCTTTAAGTAGGACGAGTTGCTCAAAGTCCCATCCAGCTTGGTGGTAACGGAGAAGGTGGAATCATCTCCTCAGGGCTGACCCGTGACAGTACAAGAAACAGACACGGGTTGCTTCAGGGGAGGTGCACACCTGCTGGGGTGCGAGTCTGACACCGAACCCCAAGCAAAGGAAGCAAAATCGGGACGTGCGTGCAGGACATTACAAAGGTTGTGAATTGCCTTCCTGGGAAGTTGCTAACCACCAGCAGTGCAAGTCAGGACGTTCTGTGGATCCTCACAAGCACGGGCAACTCCGCGGCCACGGCAGGGGCGGTATCGACAGCCGCGGCACCCGCGCTCCCCCGAGAACGAGCTTCTCGCTAGCGCCGCCGCACAGCGAGCGCCCGGGTCCCGGCCGCGGCGGGGGCCGCCT
>NW_005054316.1:5875581-5898555 GCF_000277835.1 Geospiza fortis | reverse complement strand
CGGGAGGTTTGTTCCCGCGTGGAAAAACAACTGCGGCTCCAAAGGTGCGCTCGCCGCTCGCACACGGGTCTCGACGGCTGCATCAAACCCCCGCCGACAGAAGCCGCCGCAGCAGGGTTTACACAGTTTTCCGTCTCTCTTCAGGAGGCTGACAGCTTGCCGAGGTCAAGCTTTGAGCTGTCATTGACTCCTACGGGACACGCAACTTTTAAAAAGAAATATTTAATTTTTTTCCTGTGTAGAAAAGGGATTTACTACATTTACTACATCCTACAACATAGGATTTGTTTTTTTCCTAAAGTACATAACTTGGTTAAAATGTAACTTTCAGTTGTTTTTTATTTCTCTATTGGAAGTTTCTGTCCCTTAGTCAAATGACAGTTCATTTTTGAGAAAGGTGAATATTGGACAGCCAAACTTTTCTCTGAGAGCTGTTGCTTCCTGTCTGACTTTAACACATGTATGTTCCACCTTGCAATGCATGGCCAGTAAGGCAAACTGCTTTTGTAGAAGGTGTTTAAAGTAGTTGATGAAGAGCAAAAGTACTAGCTGCCTTTAAAACGTGAGTTAAAACACAATCTTCCCACCTCAGCTGATCTTTTTAATTTATAAAGGGTTATATAGGACAGAATCCAAGCCATGTTTTTAGGTACATGATGTATCTATATGCATGTTTGTGGCCACTTTGTCTAACATGATGAGGATCTTCATGAATAAATAGAAATGACACATACGTCCTATTTCCAGGAATCAGTAGGAGAGGATGTGCCTGGCATTATTACCAGGAGATTAGCAATCCAGCTCTGACACAATGGGGAAGAGGTTTCCAGTCTGAACACTCAGATTGGATTGCATTGCAGTCATAAAATTAATGTCAGCAGGTACAACCTGATTCTCCCCTGATTCTTCACCTGATTTTGTCCCAAAGCTTAGCAGAAAATCTGGCTGTTTAAGCCTGAGATACCTAATTACATGCAGCAGCACAAGGTGTCCTGTCCCTTCTTGGCACTTTGCAAGAGTGTCCCTTTTTTATTGTGAGGTCTTCAGTATGCCATTGACCCTGCAACAGCTCTCACCCTTCATCGGGGAGAAATAAAGATGCTGTCATTGGGAATTTCCCTTCACTGGTCCTTCCTGTCCCTGTTGTTGTTGTTGGTTTGGAGAAGCAGCTCGAGGAGTGGTCACACGGCACAGCACAAAATGGGGCTGTGCGGGGCAGGTGGCTCTGGGTGGAACACAGGGACTTGTGCTGAACAGAAGTACAGGTACAGTCACAGGATTGGTGACAAACTGTGGTTTTATTCCTTGATATTTTGTGTGCTTGCTGCCCTGGTGCCGCTGTATCTGCAGTATAGTTTCTACCATTAGTGTGTTACTTGCCCTGAATTGTAAGTCAAAGCAGTGAAAATCTCATTTGCAAACCTAATGGGAGCTGAAATAGATCCTGGAGTACTATAACTGTGTAATGGGCTGACTGCCACCACTTTTTGAATTGCTCAGTGCTCTGACGTGTAAATAGGACCTGGTTGTTCTGATCATGCAGATGCTGAAAATTGATAATAGGATTATTTGTGTAAGAAGCAGAAGATGGGATGAGCAGAAATAAAAGAGAGAAATAAGATTAGAAGGACTGTACCAGTCCCTCTGGACCTGTGTATCAGAGTGAGAAAAATAGTGGGAGGTTTGGAGAGTCTGGTACAAAAAAATCACATAAATACAAGAAAGTAATTATTTCTTTCCTAAAGGGGGCCATTAAATCGTGTAGTTTATTCTCTAAGTTTAACCAGGGCAGGTCACAAATTCATGCTCTCTAACTAAAGTCAATAACTTCTATTTCCTCTAATTTCTATCATTTTCTCTGCATCAAGAACCTCCTGTTGTGAAGTTCTGTGAGCACTTGCATGTCTTCTTTCAGTGCTCAGTGGAAAGGAAGTATCATAAGATAATTCCCCTCCCCTTGACTTGAGACACATTTAATCTACAGTGTATTGCCAGGGCTGGGACCTGCTCTGCTGTCACTCCCTCAAATTCCTAATTTCTTGAGTGATGATTAAACCCCAAAAACATCGATCCCCCACTCTGCCCATAAGTGAATACACACACTATACTTGAGGCAGTCATCTTAAGTTTGATGTGTTTGAGCACTTGACCTTACACCTAACTTTATGAATCTAAATCATCCTCTTCAGTAAGAGCAACCTGGCTCACAAAATGTTTTCAAAACTAGAGTATTGCCAACTAGTTCCCTACTGGCCCCTCTGAGCTTTTATTTTAAGATGTTCCTGCTTTCAAAGATAAGCATGAGGCCAACAAGACTGCTCCAAACACCAAGGGATCAGCAGTCACACACTTCTACTTCAGCCTGTGCCACGGTGCAGGCGGCTGCATCTTTTAATTGTCACTAAACCCAGAAGAATCTGTTTGTTCTTTTCTTGCGTTGTGTGGAAAGAAGTAGGAAATCTCTTTGAATGATGCCAAGGATACTGCTATTTTGTGATAACTAGCAGGAAATAACAAGAGTTAGGACAGAAAGAAGGTCAGTTGACTTGAATTCTGTATGGGAAAATCTTGAAAGTTGATCATAAAATTTAATTGCTTACGTATCCTGGGGATAGTCAAATAAATATTTTGCTTCTAATTTTGCTTTATTTGCTGATTTATCTCTATGTTCCAATGCGTTCTTCTGTATATGGGCTATTTGCAATTTGCTGTGAGAGAGTGTTTTGGGTTCCAGATGTCTCTGACATGACAATCCAGAAGCAAGAGCTATTTCCAATGGACTTTACTGTCTCTATGTTTCTCACATTTCCTCTTTTTTCTTGCTTTTTCTGCTTGTACTGATTGATCTTTTGTAAAATGGCATGAGTTTCAGTGCTAAATAAGGATCAAGGATGCCTTTGCAAACTACTTCTGTCTTGGAGGACAGCTTTTATCTTTCTGTGTCGTGCACCTAGAGCACTATTTTAGAAGCTGTTTCACAAACAACTTGGGATAGAAAAATATAAGCTTAGGAAAGCACTTAGGAAAATATTAGTGTAGCAGTATTTAACCTGTGCTGACATGCGCAACACCAAGGAAATGTAGTGCATTGAGCAATATGAAACTTTGCTCTTCCACTCACTCTCTTGTTTCCAGGTTTCTGTTGCTATTAATGGTGTTGAGGGACTCTTGAGGAGAAGCAAGGATGTCTTCTGCATGAGTGACACTTGCCTTTCAGGGAGAACCACAACAGCAAGAGTCCCATGTGATTTTTTTTTGTCATAAACTGTCACTGCAATTTTGTTGGTGTACTTTAGCTGGAATGTTATTTCAGTCACTGCAGCTGTAAAATGTGATTGACAGCTTTGGTTTGTCCTGTCCTGCAGAAATAAGTAACTTTAGATTCAGTATGGCTTTTTTAAAGATTACAATAAAAGTGCTGTACAATTGAGCAACAAACAAGTTATTTATATAGCATTAGAATTGTATTTCACCAGTGCCTTGATGCCCAAAGAAGACACCAAGTGTCTAATCATTATATTGTCCTGCAATAATAAGCAGTGGAAGGACTGGTGAAGCACATATTAAAGGCATAACTAAAGTAGTTCAATGCTTATTTTGTCCCCAAAGAGGTAGATATTACCTCTTTCCCATGAGCAATTGTCTCTAGAGTCATTGTCACAGATATGGCACACAGAGAACCAAGAGGAGTTTGAAAGGAAGGGAAGTAGAGATGCTCAACAAAGATCTGCAAAGAGGGAGTATACAAAAGGCAGAGGGAAGGTAGTAAAATGCTGAAAAGTATTAACTAAGAAAAAGAAGTTACTAAAAACATAGCTGATGTTTGATTGGCATAACAAAAGAGAAGCTGGTAGATAAAAGTACAAAACCCCCAGAGATATGTTTTGTAATCACAAGTTCTATTTCAATTTATTTTTCATTTAGTCTTAGCAACCAGCTTAACTTTCTGCGCAGAGAGGCAGCCTTTGTAATGCTCCAGAAATATTCCATATAGTTCTAGGATGTTTTCTGACTATTGCTTTTTTTCTTTTTCATGTGCTGAGAAGCACAAAAAGACATTAAACCCTTTTAAAGTGATTAAGACAAACTAAGAAGATGTAACAGAATCCTTTTCTGCTTCACTTAGGTATCTCAGCAATCACCCATATTAATTAGGCAAGTGACTTAATATCTCTCACAGTAAGAAAGAGCAGCAGATTATTTGCCTGCTGAAACACAGTTTTCACCAAGGCTCACCCAAGAAAAGACTAGAGCTGCTGACTGAGTCTAAATGTGCTATGACAAAACCACTCCTCCCTCTTTCAGCAGAAGAGAAATTTGAAAACTAGCACATGAGGTATCCTGAGTAGATGCATAATTTGATTCCTGTAAACCCGGCAGCCAGATAGCCCTTCCTCATCCCAGTGGTCCAGGCACTGGAAAGAGATCACTCAGTTTTGGTCCTCAGTGGTGGATGCCAATGAAAGTAAGAAAAAATGTGTCAGGTGAGGATTTCCACAGTTAGGCTGTTAGAACCCAGCTGAGGGTGAATTAAATTTCTGTTGTCCAGAGATGGGCAACAAAGCTGGTGAAAGGTCTGGAGCACAAGTCTTATGAGGAGCAGTTGAGGAGAGCTGGGGTTGTTTAGACTGCAGAAAAGGAGGCTCAGGAGGTTTAGACTGGAGAAAAGGAGGCTCAGGAGAGACTCGCTACAGCTGCCTGAAAGGAGGCTGTAGCCCGCTGCGGGTTGGTCTCTTCTCCCAGGCAACCAGCAACAAAGAGGACATTGTCTCAAGCTGGCCCACGAGAGTTTTAGGTTGGACATTTGGAAGGAATTCTTCACAGAAAAGGTGCTTAGACATTGGTATGGGCTGCCAAGGGAGATGGTGGAGTCACTGTGCCTGGAGGTGTTTAATGAAAAGCTGGATATGGCACTTAGTGTCATGGTCTAGTGGACATGGTGGTGTTTAGTCATGTTGCACTCAATGATCAGAGCTCTTTTCTCACCTAGTTGATTCTGTGATTCTATAACTAACAATTTCAGCAAAATGCAGCACAGCCTGGAGCACCAATTCATCACAAGCCAGTGAAACTGATACAAGTCTGCAGAATGTTTTGGTTTCAGTTAACTCAGGGTATTCAGGCAAAAATAAGTTTACTGGAAATATTTTGACTTGTTCATGACTCACTTGTTTTTACAAATCTAACACTCCTTTCCTCACAAAGCAAGTAAATATGCAGGCAAAGCAAACACATTTACTATAATATCTGTGATACCAAAATTCTGTAGTTCTGAGAGGTATTCTCAGCTTGCCCTTGTTTGAAACCATTTGAGGGGGTCAGGGAGGTGTTCATGTGGTTACACTCACTATGTCCTGGCTTGGAAACATGTTGCTTTGGATTTCTAGTTTTGCTTAGAACAAAGGATTGGTGAGGCATTTTGCATCTCTTGGGGGTTGCAGATGGATTGTAATGATATTCTTGTCACTGGTTGTGCCCGGCAAGGCTTCTGGACCTTGTTACTTCTCACATAGCAGCTGCCAGGGACAAGAATAATTTTCACACTTGGAAATCATCTTTACTTGACTTGTACACATTTACATGCTGTTCTTCTCTTTGAAATACTCTTAGTGTAATTGATAGAAGGAATTGTCTCCCTTTTTAATCACTGAATCTGCTATTTTTCACTGAGTGTGTGGAGGGCTCTGGCTAATAAAAATGCATCCTAATTTTTAAGCATTTATTGAATGAAAAGAAGAAAGCGTGCCCTGGCCAAAACAGAGACTGACAAGATAGAAAACAAAACAAGGATAAATGTGAGATTAAATTGCTTTCCACCCTTTGTCTTACTCTAATAGAAAAGGCTTGAAATTAATTTTTTTTTCCTTAAAGTTGTTCTTATTGTTTCAACAATTGTCAGTGTTCATGCCTGAATCACAGAACACTTGAAGTCTTTGCAGGCTTCAGGACCTATACAGCTAAATATTTACAGATTTGTAGTCCTCTAACAAAAATAAAATACTGAATTACAGAGTGTATGCTACGATGTTAGAGGTCATCAAAGTGACCTGATTGAGAAGGGGTTGTGGTCATTACCAGATTTTTGCTAAATTTTTCATACCACTTTTATCAACATCAAAAATCTCAGCATTATAAAATATTTTCAAAATAAGACATTACAAAAATGAGTATGGACTTCTTAAACTAATAGAAAACAGAGAATATGAATAAGATTGTTGCAGATATTTTTTACCCAAATCAAAAAAAGCAGTTCATGAAATTGTTGAGACAATGTAGAATGAGTGTCCTTTTTTTGATCTGTAAAAATATCAGCAGGATATATTACTTTGAAAATTTTTACTTGTCAAATTCACTAATTTTTTCAACTGTATAAGTCTCTGAATTATCTTTGTGGTCAGTGATTTGCACTAATAACTTTATAAATTTATTAAGTCATCATCTTATTTAGAAAAACCCATAGTCACATTATAATTTTTAATATTAAATTCTAGCCTGATAGCAAAAATGGTTGCACATCTACTGAGGTGTTATAGTTGCTATCATACTTTTAATAATGTATTTGGGTCCCAGAATCTGAAATTGCATTAAATTTTAATTTGAATGTCATATGTTTTGACAAGGATACTCTTCCAAAGTTGAATCCACAAAGTTTACCAAATAACTTAAGACAGCATAATTCTGGAGTGTGTGACCAGTGCCTAAGTTTGTCAGCAGAGCACTGACTCTTGAATCATATGGGTTCACGTGAATATGGTTAGCAAGTCATTAGCAACCATTTATTAGAAATCTGTTAGCTTGTTATTAAGATTGTAGTAGATGTTGGAGATTAGAATATCATGGTGCAGCAAGGAAAATGCACTTTGGTAGCTGTTGACAGAAAACATCCAAGTATTTGATAGTGGGCACTTTTAGATAACCCTAAGTTCTTCCACTTGCAGACCTCACACGTTGTATAAACATCGGACAGAATATGTTCATGTAGGCTTTTGTAAATTACTAACCCAGCCTTCTGGCAACTTGGGGTGCAAATGCCAACCATCTGAGTTGTTTCAGGTTACTTTTCATTAACTCACAGAACCGTACTAACTGGATATTTCAAAAGTCAGACTTGAAGAGGTCATGCAACTCGGTGAAGGAATGAAGACAAGTGTCCTCTCAGTGAATTTTAATAAAAGGTTGGAGATCACTTAGCTATTTTTTTTCTAAATTATTGTAAGTTTTCTATGTCAAGATCACTTTTAAATGAAGAAATGGTGTTCTTTGCCTCTGTTGCTAGAGCACATGGAGAAGTTAATCAAGTTCCAAGGCTGTCTCTGAAAAATTGGCATACAGACAAGTGACTGCAATAAAAATGCCAAACTGCTGAAATACAAGGTGTATTTTATATCAACCTGCACTTGGCATTCATTAATTTGTGGTGTACCATATTCCAAGCTCTTTATTTGGTACTGACAGGGGATTTAACAGTGACTTGTTTTTAAGTTGTTTTTGTCAGTCTGTGGAGGTAGTGGCTCTTCCTTTACTTTCAGTCTCCACATCATTGACCTTGTTATCCTGTTTTCATAATTCCTTTCACATTCTCTTTCACTGAAAAAAGAACCTTGTGTAGAGAAGAGACAGTCTCCTTAAATTTATTCAAGTTTCAGTTTTGCTGGACAAAACAGTAGAACAACATTGCCCTGCAGGATGAAATTTTAAACGAGCATGAACACTGTGCATGTAATGCCACATTTTTTTGGCTTCTTGTTTGAGTAATGTGCAAGAAGTGGCACAGAATCCCAAACAGGTTTGTATACCATGCAGTTCCAGTCCAGACCTCAGAAAGGCAGGAGTCCAGTTATAAGTCTGTGTGACCAGTTGTCAGTATGGGAGAACAAAAGGTTCAATTAATCTTTAGTTGACAGTGGGGAGCAACATTTTATCTCTTTTTTTATCTGAGAAAGTGGTTACTGGGCTGAATATGAGTAGTCTGCATCTATATCTGCTTTTATTCAACAATAATCTGTGAGCCACAATTTGCAGATTTTTGGAGTGATTAAATGACTTGATAACCAAAGGAAAAATTAAGGAAACAGCCAAGTAATATTTAGGAACATATGTAGCTTTCATTATTAAAGCATATATGCACCATTTGGAGGATTTGGTTATTATTAGAGTTGTGCAGCACAGACATTCTAGGCACTGCTATGAAAATATAACCCCTAAAACAAACATACCTTTTAAGAAAAGACAATAAGAAATCACTCCTTGAGTTACAGTTTAGTTCCAATAGAATCAGTCCCTGACAATTAATGTGATGGCTAATTTCAGTAAGTTAGTTCTAATAATTGTCCCTTGCCTCTGTACCATCTGAAGTGGTAGCTTGCGTTTCCCATGCAGTATCCCGCTCCAGCCAGTCCACGTGTGAGAACAGGAGGGAAGGGATGTGGGTGGTGTGGCTGCCGAGTTTGCCACTGACAGGTCCAGCTGCTGTCCAAAGGAAATCCGAGCTTGCAGGTTGAAGCAAACAAATGGAGCAACGTGACAGGCAGCTGTTAGCTGGTGTAAGTCTTGTAGAATTAATTGAAGCAAATCAGCTCCTGCTGTCTCTGCCTCGAGTATTAAGTTCTTAGTGAAAACTTTGCCTATGCTTCAGAGTTATAAGAATGTACTTGTGTTATCATTGCCTGCTTCTGGCAGCTCAAGCAAATCTCTGAAGTATAGTGCCTTTGGGAGTGGAGAGGAAAAAGAAAACATTTTTACTAGCCAAGAAGCTGTTAACAAACAGCGAGGCTTATTGTGGAAGAGCATTAATTATGCTTTGCTACATAATTTAGGTATAAAGACATCTGGCTTTTATGAAGCAACTAAAGAGACTAAGCTGCTAAACCCCTTAGAATCGCTGTAAAGATCACTTTGCATCTAAAATAACTGAAAAATACCAATATTCTTGACCCAAAATCCTTTCTCAGGTAAAACTTCCTCCCTTTTACAAGTTTCTGAATGAAGAAGTCATTTCACAGCATTGAAATGTAAAACTGCTGAAAGTGTATGAGAGTGAGCAAAACTGAGAAGTGAAATTTGACCAAATAATTTGAATGTGAGTGTTTTTATAATATAGCAGCAACATTATACATTGTATCACCTTGTTGCAATAGTGCTTAGGTTGCGTGTGGTGTAGATAATGTGCAAGTTTGTGAGCTTTTTGAGGGTGGGAGGTTTTAGATTGCCATAATCTAAGCAAGATGTGTGAGGTAAGGTGTTGGCTTCTAGATGATAAATCTGTTTTTATGATTTCCTGAAATTTACTGACATTGCCAAAGTACTGACTGAAAGCATATCCCCTGCTCTGGTCACGGGAGTGACTGTTGCACCATGTGGGAACTTGTCTGTTTGTCTGTCTCTGCTGTGGGTTTTGCTCACCACATTTGGAAAGTTTTCAGCTGCTAGTGTGTGTTATTTGTATCAAACTTGTGAAAGAAGTGAGTGTTAAACCCTAGGTTTTTGTCAAACCTTTTTTGAAGCCACAGACTTGTTGACTCTTTGGGGACAGCTGCTTGAGGATGATTGCAGGAAAGGGACAGGAAGTCTCCCTGCTGACCAGTCTGTCCAGCAGAGGAGTGGCAGTGCCCTTCTTGAAATAAGTGTTGGGATGCAGGCTTGAAGTGATGAAAAAGAGTTTAGCCAAGGTATTGAGGGAGAACAGGAAAAAGTAGTTTTTCACGTGACCTTGTACAAGAGGGTTTGGTGTTTATTTTGTGCTGGGGTTCAGTCCTGAGTTTTAGCCAGTAGACCAGAGTCCTCTCCAAAGGGCTCATTGAAATGGAAATGGTTTTGCCCTGCTGCTGTGGAATGCAAATTATTTTAGGAATGTTCCTGGGTCTTGAGACTTTCTAAAGCTCACACTTACAAGATTTATTTTTTTTAGCTCATTTTATCCAATTCTCATAGGAAAATAAGGATCCAGAAAGATGATTGGTGCCTTGATCCTGACCCAGCAAAATATGAAGTGTAGGTTTGTCTTCATGTGTACAAATAGTTCCCTTCAAGTTAGTGGTGGGAAAACATGGGAAATGCAGAATTGCTTTGCTGGATCTCAGTCAAAATTCTGAGTGCTTTGCAAAGCCAAAAAACAAGAGCAGCCCTCAGTAAGGCAGGCTGGCATGAGATGCTCTTTGGTATCTTTTCCTAGGAGTTTGTCTCTCTTTTGTTACTATCTCTTTTTAAAATATATATATAATAGCTTTTCTTGTTATCAGGGCGCTGGAGATGGGCAAAGACTTGTGTTTGATGCCTTGTCTGCCACAGATCTTCTGCTGACCGAAATAGACCAGTGTCAAGTGATACAGGCTTGGAAAATATGGTGAGAGACAGTGCCATATTTCAGAACAGGAAGGCTTCACTTTGAAACATGGAGTGGGATTTGTTCATCTTTGTGTTTCTGGTATGAGGGCACAGGATATAAGATGTATTTACATTTAATGAAAATTGGGGAGTTTTTTGCTTTAAACTGAAAACAGACTTGGATAGATGAGTTGCCTGTGTGTGGACCATATTTGCTGATGCTGCATGTTGAAGTGATCAGAAGCAGGTTAGAGTATTGATTCGTTGGTGGAGGGAAGTAAGGCAGGATTTTTTTATGTATCCAGATTTAATGCTTGGTATAACTTTGCAGAAATATTGGCCAAGGGATCCAAAAATTTTCAACAGGATGACTCTTGAAGTTACTGGGAACTGACTAAGGGCTCTTAGTTGCTTGCAAACCACAGCATTTAATCTGTGGAGATATGTATATAGTTATAAAGTTTCCTTCAGCAGCAGGACCAGTTTATGTATTTGTATAGTGTTTGTGTGTCTGTAAACACAATTTAAAACATTATCATGAAGGTATACAAAATATTCTTAGTAAATACATTAGAGAAAACATCCTTGAGCACATGACTTTTGTCCGTTCACAGTCTGCCTCATGATTTTGTACAGTTCTTTTACCTCTGCATAGTCCTTTGTAAAAGAGAAAGACATTACATTTATAATATTGGGTTTTCCTTATTTTTTACATTCACAAATAAGACTTACTTAGGAGCCTTCTGCAATATTAGTGAGTCAAATTTCTGGATTGTGAACACAAGCTTTCATGTGTTGTACTTCACAAGCTTTTTTGCTTAATCAAGGAAAAAGATGCAGAATCCTGTACATAAAGAAAAAGATGATGGCAAATCAGTTTTTCTCTTTTGTAATTATGAAATAATACGATGACTTGAAAAAAAACCCCAAGTAATTGTAAAAGTACAAATGATGCTATTTTATATTATAAATAAAGTGATTTATAATTTCACCTATTTTACTAGTGAGGACTTTACATGTGGTAGATTAAAAATGCACAGAATATCACTGTTGGTCAGTGACATCAAACAAATATAAATCTTATGTGTGAGGGGTTGTACTTAGCATGCACTAAATCCTGATATGGAGGTACATGTGGGACTAACACAAACTTTAGAAAATCTGCATGGGTTTCTTTAGATGAAGATTTTGGCTGTGCATATAATTTTCCCCTGTTAGTACTCTGTTAATCTTAGGTAATTTCTACATCATTATTATTGTCTTTCTTGTTCATGAATTTGGGAGAAGAGAAGCTATGTCAGCAGTTAGCCCACCACAAGCAGTAGCAGTAGCCAAAAGAACACAAGCAGGGACATCAGTGAAATGCTAATGCTGTGTGATAGATTTCTTGTCTCCTGAAGGTGTTTTCTTCTGATGGACTGCAACCTGAGTCATCAGGTGTGCTGAAAGTTAAACCCCAGCAACTGATTTCTGTGGTGGTGGAAAGAGAGTCCTTCCTGATTGAATCTCAGTGTAAGTAGGTTAAGTGTGGTTTTCCTGTCACATCTTTCCTTGTGCATTTTAGACATGTGCAACTCTTTTTACTTACCATAGATGTCTTGAAAAAATACATTTACTTGTGTTTTACCTTTACTTAGTTAAAATATGATAAAAGGTACTTAGATAACAATGTCACTTACATGAGGCTGTTGTGAATCTATAAATGACTTGTGCTGGGCATTCTTCTGAGTATCCAAGCAATAGCAGTGTCCCTTTTCAGCTGTATGAGTAAGGTGGACAGATGACTTCACATAGTGAGATTAGTCTTTTGATGACTGGTTAACTAATGTGCCTCTTTGGTGGGCAGCATGAAACTGAGGTGCATTTGGGGGCTGCATAACATCAGATCACTACAAAGAGTGTGCCTGTGTGACAGTTGTCTTTGTTTTTGGACATTGTTTTCACGTGGAAAGCAATGTAAGGAATTCTGTAATAACCTCTGAGGACTTGGTGGGGGCAGAAGCTGGCTGGTCCAGAACAGCCACATTTCAACTCACAGTGGGTTCATAATTCAGAGGCTCTGATCTAGGTCTTTGTCTCTGCATGGCACAGGTCTCTTTTGCAGGCAGTGTGTTCTCTTCTTATCTACAGATGGCATCGTGTTGCAAGTGCAAGGGTATCACCCTCAGTGGGAAAGCTTTTTCTGTTGCTGCCACTTATGTCTCTTCCCATATCTGGGCCTGCTTTTCCCTTGGCTTTCTGTGGTATGATGCCAGGGAAGATAGATGTGCATCTTCTGAAAGAGAGGTCAGCGGAAGAGCTCTGTCATATGAGCCCACGTGAGAATCCTTGGGTGTTACATACAGGGCAGCTGTCTCGAACGGCAAGCTGTAGTCTTATGCTGCAGACATTGCAAAGGTCCCTCATGCAGCACTTTCCTGGCTTCCATTGCCATGGAGTTTGTCATCTGTGGTAAAGATGAGCTTCAAGACCAGGGAAATAAGTGCTTTTTGATGAAACCTTGTCATCCTCCTGGAACTCTGCAGTGACCTGCAGCAGCTGTAGCTGATGGAGTCTTTGCTGCCCTTCTTGCTGCCTCCCAGTGTGAACCACTGGTAAGCAAGGAAGTTATCAAGGCTATTGCTGGCAGCCTTCATGGATGTCTTGTGCATCATAAATAGCCCCATAGGTCCTGTGCAGGCTGGTTTTCCTTGCTGTGCATTTCCTTGTGGAAGTCACCTTTCTTTTGATGTAGCAGTGACTTTGATCCTCATTGTATCTCCTCTTCATGAACCATACCTGGAAATTGATGCCTGTTTTCATTACTTTCATGTCTTCTGCACCAGAGCAGAGCAGGTAGCAGTCATTGCCTTTCCCGTTGTGGATTCTGGACATCTCAGGGCAGTCCCACCACAGTCATATGTATCTGTTCTGAGTCATACATGCCCACAGTGTGCCCACTACAATAACTTATAAAACATAAAATGCATAGTCTCTGAATTTTTGGCAATGGTGGAGCAACTGACAATAACCCAATCCCTAAAATCCTGTCTCCTACACAAAATACACTGTGACATGTCCTTCTAGGCAGTGCAGAACCCATCCCCACTTCCTCTAATGGGTGCAAACCACTTTCCACCACCACAAAGCATTGAACTTTTCATCATTCAAAGTGCCTATAATCACTGCTTTGCTATCTTTTGACTGTTAACCATCTATTATATTTAACCCATCAAATCTTCCTCAACCTAAATGAATAAGTTATTTTCCTGATACCTGAAAGCCTGTAAAAACCTCATTAGGCTTTGCCTCACATTTTCTAGGCTGCAATTTTCATGTATGGGAAACATCCCCCACTCACCTTCTCTTCCTCTTCTGCCCATTCATTGATGAGAAAGGAAGATACTTAAGAGCAGCTGTGAACAACTTCTTTTGGCTGTGTGGGCAGCACAGCAAATTTGGCCGATATACCTACAGCCCTTTGTCTAAAGGTCAGTGTGGTTCATGGCCAGGCACCTGAGTTTACATGGACAAGTGACTGATGTGGCCAGAAACTGCCAGGCACTGTGCCAGCTTGGCACAGCATCTGTGGCTGCCCCAGCTCTGTGTGTTGGAACCCCCTTGGTCAAAGGGCAGTACACTGCACAAGGAGTGCCCTCATATCCTTGAAGAAGGAGAGAGATTTACAGTATGGTTTTGTGCACCTGGGATGGTAGGCAGTTCTGGGTCCCTGTTGAGGATACCTGCAGGTAAGAGCTGGCATAGCTTATGAAAGAGCTCGTAGTTCTGCTTAAACTCCCCTGCCCCTGCAAATGCAGGTCAAGCTTTGTTGTGCTTATCCTCACCCTGTCAGAAAGTCTGAACCAGCTGTTGGGAGAGGAGCAGTTCCTTATGGTGGTGTGCCTGCTGTTCTTCTGTCGTGTGAGTGGGTTGTGTTGCAGTGACTGGGATGCCCTCACAGAGGTGCTCCCTCTTGTTCTGTAGTTTCTATGCCCTTCCCAAGGGCTGGACTTGGGCATTTGGGGTTGCTGTTGTTAATTTCATCATAGAATTGTACAGGGGAAAAATTTCTCAGGCATCAGTGGCCTGTGGAGAAAAACACTTTGGTGATGTATCTCCAAAATGACATCACAGAACAACTCAACCAATTGAGATGTTCATAGACCACAGTGTCACTGTAACAAGTCTGGATGGAGGATATGTGGGGGCCAGAGAGAGCATGGTCACACCATATGTGTGACTATGAAGGTATACTAATGACTCAAACCATATGGGAGGGAAGAGCTTGTGTTTTGGTGGTTTACCAGGTAATTACCCTGCAGATTGAATGCCAACACAATGAAATCATTTTATCACGAATCTAGTTATTCAGTGGGGGAAAAGAAATCTCTGTTAGTTGATGGGACTGCTTTGACAGTGATAACATGTAGCCTGCTGTTTCTGGGAACGACAGAGGCTGGTGTGTGTACAGTCACATATGGATGCCATTAAAGTCCACTGTTCCCTCTGCAAGGGGTATATTTTTAGAAATTAACACGACAGACAAGAGTCTTGCTCTCAGCCAGAATGGCATGAAACTGCAGAATAGATTTTTTTCAGAAATAAAGTGTTTTCTGGGTGATGGAAATCATACTAGGACACTTGTTGCTTAGGAAGCCTGCTGTCAGCATGCCTGTTTTATCTGGAAAGAGGACTCACTGATGCCCCTCTAGCATGCGGGCCCCTTTACTTCTGCTTTCTCTCAGCACAACTCAGTTCTTGTAACCAGCCCAAATTAATTTGGAAGTATCTTACTAAACATCATTGTATTTTTAAAAATGAAGATTTTTTTGGACCCATTTCAGTCAGTAACAAAATACAGTTGTCTTCATCAGTGACATTTTCAGACAATCGTAGAATAATCTAGGTTGGAAAAGACCCTTCAGATCATCGGTCCAACAATTAACCCAGCACTGCCATGTCTCTAAGCACCATATTTACATGTTTTTAGAACATCCACAGGAATGGGGACACTTCCCATGGCAGCCTGTTCCAGTGCTTGACAACTCTTTTGATGAAGACTGTGTTCATAATATCCAGCCTAAACCTCTCTTGGCACTTCTTGAGGCCGTCTCCTCTTGTCCTGTCCCTTGTTACTTGGGAGAAGAGACTCATCCCACCCGGCTACGACCAGGTGTTGTAGAGAGTCATAAGGTCCCTCATAGCTTCCTTTTCTCCAGGCTAAACAAAGCCAGTTCCCTCAGCTGCTCCACACAAACTCTGTGCTCCAGGCTCTAAACCAGTTCTGTTGCCCTGAACTCACTCCAGCCCCTCAATGTCTTTGTTGTAGTGAGGGGCCCAGAACTGATCACAGGATTTGAGGCGCAGCCTCACCAGTGCTGAGTACAGGGGACAATCCCTGCCCTGCTCCTGCTGGCCACACCATTGCTGATCCAGGCCAGGATGCCATCGGCCTTCTTGGCTACCTGGGCACAGGGGGCTCATGCTCAGCTGCTGACCAGCACCCCCAGGTCCTTTTCTGCCAGGCCACTTCCCAGCCACTCTTCCCCAAGCCTGTAGCCCTGCCTGGGGCTGTTGTGACCTAAGGACAGGACCTGGCCCTTGGCCTTACTGAACATCTTTCATTCACCCTGATTCATATACACACACCCCTTTAAACACTGCCTTAAACACTGCCTGATTTATACAGGGATACATGACATACACTGATGTGATTTGTATTGTTATTTGTGTGTCCCCTTACTAATACATGCATCATTATTTCTGTAGCTCCAAGTAGCTTTATTCAGTCATTGGGATACCCGTGTGTTGGGGATTGCTCAGACAGCTACAGAAAACTCAGATGCTACTCCTATGTGCTTATAGTAAAATACAGGTCAAAAACCTGTAGATGAATGGGAAGAGAACAAGATGAATGAGTTCAGCAAAAACCAAAAGCCTCCATAAATCCTTCAAGAGAGCAATTAACATGTCTTGCTCTATATTTTAATATTCTTTTTTACTGCGCAAGGCTTGGGACTGTTAGAAATATCAGGCTTAAACACAGAAGAGCATGCAATGGGGTAAAATACATGATGCTTGAAAATTCTGTTGTAATTGATGCCTGGAAGATACATAATAATAAAAGTTAATGAAGATGTAGAATGCAGTGAACTGCTCTTAATTAAAATGCATTACATTAATATTGTCAGTTTACATTGTCTGTGAAACAAAGTGGAATCAGTTTTTCTTTTCCTCTAAAAACTGAAGTTTTTCCTTTTTAGATTTCTGTAGGTATGTTCTCCTTATTTCCTAAAGAACTGAAATACTATGCATGTGATTATTAGCATGAGATGTAAACATGAATAGCCCTAGTTCAGAAAACTGATAATTCTTTTTTCATTTATTTTGTGTAGGTTTCCTTTGCCTGATCTGTAAACATGTCCACAGACCTGCTCTGTAAGTACATTTCCATCATCCCATAGTGATTTTTTTGTGCCATATGTTTTTATTGGATTCCCAGATGTACTCATGATTGACGTCTTTTATCTGAAGTATAAAGTCTGCTTTTACATTTGCGTTTCTTCTGGGACATCTGTGAAACAATATTACCATTATAATCAATGAGATTATTCTTGGAGAAAAGCATGACTTAATGTGAGTAAAATTGTAAAAATCTGGCCCAAGTATAAGAACAGACTGGTTCATTGAGATTTAAAACTGCAATTCTCTCTGAAATGTTTTATCTATCTTTGGCACAAATACCATCCCAGATTACTACAGAGTGATGTGCTTGGGGTTTTTTAATCATCTTGTGAATTTAACTCTTGTGCTTCCAAGGCATCATTATCCCAGTCACATCCAAATTTCCTGCCTTATCACTATAATTTGTCCTTCTTCTTAACAGACAAGTGCTATATCCTTGTGCTTTGCTGTTGTAACTACCACGGAAGGTTGTTGTTCACATTTCCCAGATACTTGCACTCTGTCACTCCAGCTTAAATTATCTGAAGCATTAAGCACATTTTTTTCTGCTTGTTGATCTGATCTACATGCTTTCTTTTGGAGTCCCTCCAGTGCCTCAGCTGCCTTTTTTTATCATTGCCTCCAAGGGCTGCCCAGCTGCTCGCTGTGCAATATAAGAGAGGGAAATTTCAGACACACATTTTATCATTCCTCAGTACTTCCTTAGAGGAACAAGGAAAACAGGATTGGGGGTTTATTCATTGAAACTGCAATCAGTTAATAAATATAAAACCATCAGTGGCTTAATGGAAGGTAGCAATTATATGTGGAGATCAAGTTATTTGTTAAAATGCATTTTTTAAATTTCTTCTGTGAAATGGAAATTTCGAGGCATGCTTAAATGCCATTTAGATACAGAGAGAACTCTAAAACAAGGAATGCAAGATGCCTGACTGTATTGTATTAAACAGGCAAAACTATTATCAGGAGTGAAATATTAAAGAAAGCAGAGGGCAGGGTGGCTGCACAGGGGTCGTGGTCAAAGACCTGCTGTACTCAGATGTTTGTCTCTTTTAGCAATTTTATCCACTGGCAGTTTCATTTTTCTTTTTTGCAGCTCAGCGACAGTGCCTTTCTCATGTTCCCCCTAATGATCAGGGAGCTAGAGAAGTTGTCACCTGAGTAGAGGCTGAAGGAGTTGGGTGTGTTCTGCTCGAAGAGGAGGAGGCTCAAGGGGATCAAGTCATGGTCTTTCAGTACAGAAATGGTGGTTATGGAAAAGGAGTTGGAAGCAGCCTTTCCCCAGGCATGCACTGTGACAGGACAAGAGGCAATGGCCATGAGTTGCGTCAGGGGAGGTGCTTGTGGGTGCAAGGAGCATTTTCAGTAGGGGATCAATCAAACATTGGAACTGGCTGCCCAGGGAAGTGGTAGAGTTGCCCACACTGGAATTATTTGAGATACAGCTTGACAAGGCTCTGGGTAATGGTATTAAAGGGCCTGCATTCAGCAGGAGTCTCGGCTAGTTGATCATTACAGGTCTCCTGCAACTTCAGTAATTCTAGAGTTCTGTATTTCCTTGTGTTCTCAGCTGTCTTCTGTGCAGTGAGCTGTCATCCCTACCAGCTGTCCCTGGTCTTCTCAGTATTGTACTGCCTGTGCTGTGCCAGACCCTGTGATACTTGCTCATGTT
Organism: Geospiza fortis; assembly: GCF_000277835.1. Taxonomy (NCBI): domain Eukaryota; kingdom Metazoa; phylum Chordata; class Aves; order Passeriformes; family Thraupidae; genus Geospiza; species Geospiza fortis. The sequence continues at coordinate 5,880,116 of NW_005054316.1, read as the reverse complement.
AGTGGGATAGACATTTGTCTTCTCACTTGGAGACGTGTCAGTGGCCTGGAGGCAGTGCCAGTGCTGAGGGAACTCTCCAGGTTCCAGCTGGTGGGTGTTTGTGACAACCAGGTAGTGCCTTGGTAAAAAGTCAGTGCACAGGAGAATGCTAAAGAATGATATGGCAAATCTCTACAGGTGTGAATTGACTTCAGAGCTTTATGTCTGTCTGTATATAAATAAATATTTCAGGGCCAGCCTGTGAGCTCAGTACTAGCATATACTAACAAGCAACAAACACTAGGGTGTGTGTGAGGGATAATATCTATCAGACTGAGTTCCAGTTAGGGAATTTGGATACAACCAAACTGTTTGTGGGGGAAAAGAGAAGGAGATGAGAAGCATTTAGACTTGTGGAGCTGGTGCCAGGTGGTTTCAGCACCAGGTCTCTTGACTCTTACTGTTTAGCAGTAGATGTGTAGCCTAACCACCAGTCCTTAAACTTGACCATGACATTGTCTTTTGGTTCAATACAAGGTCAAATTTTAGCATTAAAAATCTTGTTCCAAGTTACAATAATGAAGACAAGATGTAGAATGAAAAAAAAGTAAAAATTCTAACCCCCTTAAATTCCTTAGGAAAAAACCCACTGCAGTCTAGGGCAAATTGCACAAAGAAAATATCATGGTTGCACAATACAAGGGCTGCTGCAGCTAGACCTCAAACTCCAGCAGCTGAGTCTTCAAGCTTGTGGAAATAAATCAGAAAAGCCAACATTCCAGAGAAGCTTCAGCACAATGAATTTGAGGTAGCAAACATTTCTCCGGTTTTGATGGAGAGGCTAAGGAAAAAAAAAGAAGTTTATGAAAAGTCTGTCAGCTACTGAGGTTCGGCTGGTCGGGGAAGCAGCAGACTTCCCTTGGAGCTTGTTTTTCTTTTTATCCTTGGATGAACTGGTGTGCAGTATATTATGCTGCCTGAATGTAGGGGTTTGTCACGGTTAGCGCCGGGGGCTGCCCCAGGAATGCAGGAAGGCGATGGGCGTGAATGGAGCGTGCAGCGCTCGGTGGGGACAGAGCCCGCTCTTCGGGAAACCTGTTGCTGCTCCTCTCAGCCCAGCCGGCCAAAGCCAGGCAGGAAAGGAGGTGGGTCTTTGATCTCTTTGTTGTAGCTGCTCCCTGGGAATTTGCTGAAATCAATGCCCTGTTTTCCTGAAGAAATGAATGGCTATGCCTAACTAGCTTTGTGAAGCGCTGGGGAATTCACTGCTTCTGTTTATTGACAGCTGAAAAGGAGCACATGGTCCTGAATGGGTCCTCCTGGGGAAACAAAACAGAGCGGAGTTAGACTTAGTTGAATACAGGGGCATTTGGAAAAGTCTGCTGAAGGAGGATGACATGGTTCCTTACACCCTGTACTAGCATAGCCTGACTTTTTAGTAAAATTGCCATTTAAAATAAGGTAAGGTTTGTTTTGATTTCCATATGTAGTGCGATTATGAAATGTTTGCAGTTCTGTTCTTGAGTGCAAAACCAATGTTTGAGTTGTATTCTGTCGTGGGAAATACCTAAGTAACTCTTGTGCTGTTTCGAGCCTCTGTGTGAGTTCATTTGTTCTTTTTCTAGTGGTGATTAATGAATATGAAAAGTAATAGAAAATCAGTATTTGGGTCTTCCAGTCAGGTCCTGAACATCAATCATTCATGTAGGCTATGATATGTAATTTTTTATACCTTTGAAAATCAGCCGAGTTGCATCAGATGATTTCTTAACTGGTACAGACTGCTGTGTCAATACTTACACACAAGGCAGTGACTAACAAGAGAGCCTGTCTGGCAGAAAATCTGAGAATCTCAAAATCCTTTGAAATGTGAGGATATATTTCCAAACCTCTGTTTCCACGTGTGGACTCCAGGCAAGTGGCAGACTGACCACTATTCTTGCTGCTGGCTTTAGGTGTACACGGGTTTTTTTTGTAAAGACAGAAAAGAATAGCAAGAGGAGGATGATGATGAAGAGGCAGTATTTTCATTGTTCAAGTTCAGAACAGTTTATTAGACCAAGGGCATTTGGTGTGTAATTCATATGTAAATTTTCCACTGAAAACAGGAGAACAAATTGCCAGAGTTTCTATATTAGTTTCTGTGGTGACTGAAGGAAAAGATTTCTGGGCTCATGCAGCTAAAGCTTCCAGGTGTGGCCCAGTTAGGATAGCAGGAAAAACCTTAAGTAATGTCATTTCTTCCTTTGTTATTTTAAGTGTAAGGGCAAGCTCAGAGCGAGTAATTGCCGCCACGCAGCCTCATTCTTGCATGGCAGTAGGAATTGCTGGGGTTTTGTTGCAAACCCCATTAAAAGAGTCTGTGCATGGGTGCAGTAGTTTGAAAATTCTCAAGTACTCCCCTCATTTTGAGAGAAATGCTTGGGAAGTTTTATGTTTTGTTGGAATGGTTTGTGTTCCTCAGTCTGGCATTTTTTTCTTCGAATGATTTTGAGCTAGTAATCTTAACTAGTTTTGTTGCATTTTGTGCTTTTTCCAGCAGATAACTTATCTGCTTTTCTTGGAAGAATTTGGGCTCCATAGGCAAACATGCTTTCTTTAGATTACTTTGTGATCCTTAAAATCAAAATACATTGCTTAACTGTAGAGCATCAATATGTTTGCTTGTAGCTTCTGCTGTTAAGTTTCCAAGATTTTCAGAGAGAAAAAGCAAAAAAAACCCAAGCAAATGCATTTATGATTTTGACTGAGATGTGGAAACACTGAACTCAAGCATGTACATATCAAAGTTTGTAGGCTGTGTTGTCATTATTGTTATCCAAATGTGTCAAGACTGTTTTTTGACCTCACTTAAGTATATTTATGCATGATAGGCATTGGAAGCCATTAAAATGTAAAGCTAAAGCTAGTATAAAGTTAACATTTGAGTTGGACATGAGATATATTTGTTGGTCCTTTTAGTGCTGTAATCTAGATCTGTTATGAAAACGTTGACCAGTGAGGGTTCCTGGGTATTTGTAGTGGTGCAAATAGAAAGGAATCGCAGTTGCGGAAAGCGCAGTTGATCGGGGCTTTTTTAGTTGGTGTAATGGGGAAGCAAGTGGATGATTCATGTGTGACACGGAAGGTGGCACTTGTTCCCTGTTCCTCGGGCGATAAGACAAGGCAGAGTGTGTTATGTTTAACTTACTGGACTGGAAGGTGCTTGGGCAGATGTGAGTGGGGAGGTGCATAGGGATGTTCTGGCAGGACAGTTGTCCCTTTGCCTCTTCTAACATCTTTATAAAATATGAAATTGTTTTGACCTGTTGGCAGTGTTGAAGTGGAAGAAGTATAAAATGTATTTCTAACCAACAGAGTAAAATATACCAAATATAAGGTGAGATATGTAATCATACACAGCTTTAAGTAAATATGTATGTTAAATAACCAGAGTTATGTAAAGACATATCTGAGGAATGGTGCATTTCTCCCTGGGTGATGTCTTTAACATCTGTTCATCTTGTTCTTAGAGCTAGGAAAGTGAAAACAGGAACAAATTCTTTGCAACTTTGCATTGCAAGATTGCGTCTTAGATTCATGTAAGAATTTATTTGTGCATGTGCGTGTGACTTTTGCAAATAATTTTTTTAAAACTATAGATTAATCAGAAATCTATAAAAAGTGTTTGAATTTTATTTGATCTCAAACTAAGATGACTCTCAGCAGAATAAATAGAGCTGTATGGAGATACTTTATAATCTGAGTTGAGAGCTTAATCTATATAAAAAATCTGCAATTTTTTTAAACCCACAAATTTTTGCAACTCTTATGCAATTCTCTTATAATAATCTATAATAATCTACTTTGTATTTCTGTATCTTACAGGGCTGTTCTTATGCCTCAGGAGAATAGTTATTGTAAGGAAAATGTACTGCACTGCTGTCTAATTTGTTGCTGCCAATCTTATCAGCCTTTTTTAATTGGTCTGTTAAAGAAGTGCAGGTAGAGATAATTTCTTTATTACGGTATTAGCCAAGATATTAGCTAATTATCATATGGTTCCCCATAAAAATATTCTTTGTAGGAAAAAAATAAATGTTGGATCTTAGGAAAAAGAAAATGAGTGAATGGAAACACAGACATGATACTTGCACATGGGAGTATTTTTTCACAGAAATACATTTTTGTCTCTGTTCAGCAGCAAAGCTTCTCAATGCCTATGTGTTTTTTTTTTTAAAGAAATCACTTCATGCCTTAAAAGAGGAAAATAATTTAACAGGCTCATAAAGGCTAAGGATGAGAGTCTCCTACCCATTTTGTTCCCAGAGAGGCTGGGAATCAAGCATGCTTTTCCTGTTGGAAATGAAGCAAGGAAAAACAGAAGTTGTCTGTTATGAAGGGGATGCATAGTAAGAACTAAAGCTGTTCTGCTAAGCTGTTAATGACCCTTCATTTACAAAAGCCAATTCTTTTAAAAGACAACTCCTTCATTTTGGTATTTTAGATATATACTTTAGGGTTCATTGATAAGGAAAAAAAAACAACTTTTTTTTTTCTCTTGGGTGAGTGGGAAT